>NC_072402.2:18595131-18899078 GCF_028858775.2 Pan troglodytes | reverse complement strand
CTTTTGCAAAGTTAAATAATTTCAAATGATAAAATCTTGTTACACTTTTTCCAATGCTTATCTAATGATATGGTTGTTTCATACCTGCACTTCACAGTTTTAGCATATTTTTCTGCTGTTTTATATTAATAACTTACTGCTGATATATCAAAAATCTCATGTCTTTGTTATCACTGATCAACAGTGCCTGTGATAAATGTTGTAACTCAAGAAAAGTTCCTATTTCAGTAGCTAACACATGTAGCAGGTGGCATCTTGTCTTTCAGTATCAGCCCTTCAAGTAGCCAGGGTGGGCTGACCAGTTTCCCAGTTAAAAGAGTGCAAAAGGCCAGGCACGGTGGCTCACGCCTGTAATCCCAGCACTTTGGGAGGCTGAAGTGGGCAGATCATGAGGTCAGGAGTTCGAGACCGCTTGACTAACATGGTGAAACCCCATCTCTACTAAAAATACAAAAATTAGTATTTTTGGAGGCTGACGCAGGAGAATCGCTTGAACCCAGGAGGCAGAGGTTGCAGTGAGCCGAGATCATGCCATTGCACTCCAGCCTGGGCAACAGAGTGAGACTCCATCTCAAAAAAAAAAAAAAAAAAAAAGTGCTCAATCTAGCCAGGTTCTAGAGAGTAAGCGCTTTCCATTACCCCACCTGGTGGGGTGGTTAAAGCTGTGGAAATTGGGGACAATTTCTGGGATCCCTCCAGAATAAGAATTGGTCTGTCACTGAGACAAGGCCCAGATACCAAAGAATTTCTTTAGGTTAAATCTGCTCACAAAAGGGCATCAGGTCAATTTGACTTGTCCCCAAGTATGATCACAGCTGTGACGACCTTGATGTTTTAATTCTCAGATTAAGTAGTTCTCCTACGTCTAAACCATTTCCAATAGAATGTGATGGAAAACACTCTTCCTTTCTGCTCTCAATTTCCTGGCTGAAACAAACCCCCTGGATGCCTCATCCCTAACATCATGATAATTTTACTTGTTTCTCCAATCACCTCCCTATCTCTGTATCTTGGTTTCACCCACCCACATTTATTCCAAAAATGTTTGAATTCTGAATCCTGAAGACAGATGTTTGAAGACTATTGATCCCTTCTTCCCAATAAACAAGAAGCACTTAGACAAATTGAGTGCTTTGGGAGGCCCTCACATTTATACCAGGAGGAAGGGCTTAACGTTAAGCCAAATAGAAGATTGTAATGGTCTCAATATCTTTTTTCTTGTCTGTGATCTGCCAGGCTTATATCTAAAACAAAATCCCACAAAGTCCCCCCAAAACTGTTTTCTACCATTTTCCTTAATTGAGGAAAAAAAAAACAAATTATTCTTCAGTAGGCAGAAGAGAAAAATGGTGCTTTTGTAGTGCTCCATCTTACAAATGTATTACCAGCTCCCAACAAGACTGCACAAGGAACTCCAAGGGACAGCCTGACTTGTGAATACAGATTCAAACTCCTAAATGGAAATTAGCAAATCAAATCAAATGTGCATGTATGCTTTCCATTCCATCACATTCCCATAATATTTATATCATAATTGTAATGTTGAGGTAATAGCAATAGATCATTTTGATATTTAATTGGATTTTTACATTTTAAATATTAATTTAGTTGTAAAAATTCTCATATGATGAAATGAGAAATAACACTTTTATCCCTCCCAAACTCCCCTGTCCCGTATCACTTTCAGATACAGTGATGCATTCTTCTTTTTAATGGCTGGGGTATTATTTCATTGTTTAAATTGAACATAATATATCTAATTAGAGTCCCTTTAGTGAGATTAAAACCACTTCCAAGTTATTAAAAAGCTGCACTAAACATTAGGTATGTGTTTGAGTAATTTCATTGCTTAAATTTCTGAAATTATAGCTGCCTGATCAAAGGTATTTTAATTTGCTAAAAATTTTAAAATAAGTTTATAGACAGAATATGCCAATTTTAATGCATGAAAGTGCCTATTACTTTAGACCATCTAGATGAAAAAGCTTACCTCCATATTGTTTATGTTGTTTAAAGTTGTTCTTGAGATTTAGTTTATTTTAATGTACGTATTGGTTCCTTGTATTTCTTTGTGAACTCTGTGTTCATAGCTTTGCCTGGCTTTCTCTGGAACTGTTAATGATCTTGTTGACAAGAACAAATTTTCCTTAAGAAAAATTAAAGAATTTTCCTTAAGAAAAATTAAAGAAGCATTATAAACTGAATACAAAATTAAAGTTCTATGAAAATTCAACCATTTTCTGAAAACATGTTTCTACTCTTTTAATATTTGAAATTTATATGGTGTGCTAAGAGCTTATTACTATTATTGAATATGAAGCCATTTAGAGAGTAGTGATTGATTTTAATCAACATTGAGGTAAGATACAAAAGAATGTGGAAGGCTCAGTAATGAGCAGGATAGATGTCTGGAGGTAGAGTGCTACAAAAGTTACCAACCAGCCATCAGCTTGAATGATAGATTTCCTTAGTGTAAGCATCAAAATAGGAGATAGGTGCCAATAAAAACATTTTACTTTGTTATATTAGTTTGGCCCATACATGCTGAGGTGAAAAGCCAGCAAGTTCTCTTCCAGGATGTAAACGTCTTTGGACTAGGCTGCAAAAATGGAAAAACACAAGGGTTCTGATTCTTTCATTGTTTGAAATTGCTGCAATAGGAATAATATTAAGAAGTATTAGCTTAAAACCCAGAAAAATATTATCTCCTAAAAAATATACATGTAGCAACTCCCCGGTTTCCACAATTGAAGGGACATCTAAAATAGGTCACTTTTTGTATACCTGTTACATTTTGTTCATGTTATTCATCTATTAGTGATGTTTGTTTCATCTTATGTCAATTTTGTTAATTTTTATATTTCTATTAAACATAAATCAATTTGATATAAATTATCAAATTCACTGGAAAATTCTATTGTGGTATTTTAAATCTCTACTTCATCTCTAACTAGTCCTATGCTTTTTTTGATGTTGTTTACTTCTTCCTTTTTAAGTGTTTCATGTATGTATGAAATGAAAGGGACTTTTCTGTTGTTTGATGGAGTGTGTGTATGTGTGTGTGCATGTGTGTGTGTTTCATGTAATTCTTCATTTCTGAAAATTCTGGACTATTTTATATTTGAATATAGACAATTTGTCTTTCTATTTTCTCTCTCTTCTGCACCTTCCTTTGGTCTTCTGTTAGAGCTTCTCATTCTGTTCTCTAGGTCCTGTGACTTCTATTTATGTATCTGGCTCTGTTCTGGAACAATTCCTCATATCTATCTATAATCCCTCATAGAAAGCAAAGAAAACTTTTTTTATTTTTACTTTGTTGCATAATTGTATTCTTTTTTCATGAGTATTATTTACTTATCTTTTTAAGAATGTTTGTTATATTTATTTTGAGATCCGCTTCCAAAAGTATCCCATCAATTCTATTTCAACTTGGATGTAAATTCTTTCATTGTTAGGTTTAAGTATATCTCTTAGTTTTAGATTTTCTTACCTGCTATTTATTTATCCTTTTAAAAAATTTTATTTTATTTTATTTTATTTTAAGTTCCAGGATACATGTGCAGGATGTGCAGGTTTGTTACGTAGGAAAACGTCTTCTGTTTTTAATTCTTCTTTGTGAGTTAACATTGTGCAGTTCTTAGATTTATCCAGTTCCTCCCTTGGGGAGCAGAAGCCTCTTGATGTAGTAACTCTGCAACTGTTGTGATCTTTCCTGCTTTCTACTGAAAGAAACAATTCTAAACAAAGTCCAAGGTGAAAATCCTCCTTCTGGAGTCTCACATCACAAAATTGGAGTGAATGTAGGGAAAGTAAACCCTAAGTTTGTGCATTAACCAGTCTTATGATTCCAGTATGACATGGGTGAGTCAGAGACAGCAGCTCACTTCCAGGGGAGACCCTGAGCCAACCATTTTAAGTGTCCAGATCTTTTCAAGCAGAGAACTAAAGTAAAGCAAGATCTTAGGCTGCAGCTCCAACCCGCTGGCATTGAAACAGGAAGCCTCACAGCCAGGGTGCATTCCCCTGCGTGTCATGTGGTCCCCATGGAAAGTATATGATTATTTTTTCTGTTTCACTGCCAATAAAAGCAAAATAATATTGCTTTAATCATTTATTTTCTATTAATCTCAAGTAGCTACTATTTATCTAAAGGATTTTACTGTACATTGTACTTTGTTGTCCTTTAAAAGCCATTACTTTGTTATAACTTGTCACAGTGATTATTATGACATCTTCTAAATGACATCATATGATTGACAGATTCGACATAAAAACTACAGAAATACTTAATTTTATTTGGCTTATTCAGGCCTTTTCAAAAAACCTGTGGCTAGTTCTGAGTTCCCAACTTAAAGGTTAATTGGAAGACAATTCATAGAATAACTTGATTTCATTTTGTTTGCATGTTGTCTTTCTTTTCCTCACTAATGCCAATAATTCTTATCATTTTGGTACTATTATTCTCTAGCTCTACGATGATACAATGAACCCTTTGTTACTATGGGGGAGATATTTCATTTTATTTGCTATGCTTACATTTGTCAAATGATTCCCCAAATAAATACGCATCTTTCTAGTCTCTGTCCTTTCAAAATTTCAGGATAACATTTCAGAAAAAAATTTATTTTGTTATACTGGGCATAATAATAATATAAGAAGAGAGAAAACCTAGTAATATTTAAGAGTGTTGGTGTCTAACTTAAAAAGATTTTCTATTTTGAAACATCTCTCACTAAACACTTAATCTATCACTTACAAAAATTAAACTTCATGGTTAGTCTCATGTGTATGTGTGTGTTTCATGTCATTCTTCATTTCTGAAAATTCTGGACCATTTTCTATTTGAATATTGACAATTTGTCTTTCTATTTTCTCCCTTCTGCACCTACTTTTAGTCCTTAATTATTATTATTATGCAAAGTCACATGTATTATTATGCAAAGTTTTATGAGGTTCAAGAAAACCTTTGAATGTTTAAATTTGTTTTAAATTATTCTTGGAGAATTAGAAATTATCTTAACTTCCATAAACTAAAATCCTTAAAGGATTGTTTTAAAATCTCCAACATTTTAGTTAGTTGAAACTTGGCAAATTTAGCTTCCAAAGCATTGTGTTTTGATTCAATGATTTCATGACAGTTGGTTGGAGTGTGTGTTTGTGTGTGTGTGTGTATGTGTGTGTGTGTGTGTGTGTATGAGTGCATGCCTGTGTTGGTGTGTGTGTGTATGTACTTGTATATGTACTTACTAGAAAATGCTTTCTAACTCTTTTTCCAAATATATAAAATTGAATTTATTTGCTTGGCTCCATATTCAAAATTTTATAGTAATGAAAGACTAAAATATGTTATTATAGATATTGCTTAAATATATTTTTATCAAATTATGTCATAATTATATAGATATGCTGGGGTGATGGGGAAAGAATTGCATTTAATTAGTACAGCAATAGGAAGAATTTATATGTTAACAACAACCATAAAGTCTATTTAAAAATAAACTAACATATATGTATTTAGAAAATATATTTTGGAATCAATTTTATTTTATCTAGCTAATGTACGTGACACCAAACATTGAAATGACATATGCTCCTCTGGAATGAACTCTGATTTTTTTGGTCTTACTCCTTATGCTAATCCATATGCTATAACATATATAAATCAACCTGTGGCCAAAACTCTGTTGTCAGGATTTAAATATCCTATTTATATGAGATTAAAAATAGCTAACAAAGAGTATCTTTAAAATGGATCCAACAATAAAACAATTACCCAAGATAAACAGCCTGAAATAGAGAAAAACAGGACAGATTTCTCACATTGCACATGTAAAATTACAATATGCATTTATAATGCAAATTAGGTAAATGAGAGAGATGAAATGGTATTGTTTTGCGTGAAAGTATTATATATAAAAATAGAACATAATGGACTATCACGCCACAAGGGTTTTTTGTTTTTGTTTTTGTTTTTTAGTATCACACAGTTCTATTCCATATTTATCATTTGGTTCTATTTTTAGTCCCCAACTCTTACTGTCAAAATCAGACCCTCTTAAATTAAACATTAAAATACATCATATCAACCACGTACCACACAATTCCCCGTATGGCGCTGTCCTCACATTCCACACACTACTCTCTCGACTTTTGCACGCATTCTGTTGCTATGGCCAAAAGTGAGTAAATTTAGCCTATGTGAAAATAAAGAACGCTTATCACCAGACACATGCATCCCACCCAACTAAGAGGTTTCCTTCCTTTTTCCATCTCAAAGACAAATTTACAGAAGAAATTCTCCAACCCCTTGAATTTGCAAGCAGAAAAATCTGATAGAAAGTTTGCAATTAAAATTCTCCCAACCATCGTAAGAGTAAACTCTGTTGAGGAAGAGGATTTTCATTCAATTAACCATTCAATTAACCGTTTTCAGTTGAGCACCTAGTATATGTCATGCACTATGGTAGGCACAAAGAATACAGTTATGAACAAAATAGACACAGTCCCTGCTCTCAAAAAACTTTTACTATATATGTGATAGAAGATATTAATTAAGTCACAGTGATAGTATTATAATTAGATGACACACTAGTTGGCTGGCTGCCATAACAAAGTTCCACAAATTTAGTGGCTTAAACAAAGAAATTAATTGCCTCAACGTTCTGGAGGCAAAGATTCTGAGATCAAAGTATCGACACAGTTGGTTCCTTTTGTTGCCTATAGGAAAAATCTGTTCCATGCCTCTATCCTAGCTTCTTGCCGTTTTCTGGAAATCTTTGGCATTCTTTGGCTTGTAGACTCGTCAACCTCACCTCTGCCTTGATGCCCACATGGCAGAGTGTATGTGTGTGTGTGTGCGTGTGTGTGTGTGTGTCTGTGTGTGTGTGTTTCCAAATTTCCACTTTTTATAAGGACACTGGCCATTTTCGTTCATGGGTCCACCCTAATGTAGTATGACCTCATCTTAACTAATTAAATCTGAAATGACCCCATTTTCACATAAGGTCACATTCTGAGGTAGTAGGGATTAGAACTTCAACATATGACTTTGGCATAGGGGGAAGAGGACACAATTTAACCTATAGCAGATAATCAGTGCTTTTAAAGGGAAGGCCACCATTTTACTAGAGTCTAATGACATTCTGCAACCTGGAGCAGGATGTGAGGGCTGAATATTGGTGAGGGACAGTTTACCTAACAGTATGACTTGATGAAGAAAATAGAAAAAGAGAAATTGAACATAGATGCAGAAAGAGAGAAAAAGGCCACCCTAGACTCTCTCAGGTTTCCAGGTGATTTTGTTCCATTGTGTTCAAAACTAGGGGAAGCTAACCCATCGAAACATTGAATAAGCCTATCACTTTCTCTTCTACTGCACTTGAGATGAATGCCTATGAATGATTGTAGCATAGACAACGCCTACGAACAGAAAACCTTCTTTCAATCATCATCCAGAGACTAGAGAGACTAGACTCACTAAAGAGATAAAAAACAGAAGTATATTAAAAAAAATTCAATAATGAGACCAAAATATGTAGAACTTCAGTATGTACAGTTAAATTCATACCACATGCAATAGTGTCACAGAAAAGGATTAGGAAAGATAAATCCAGAGAACGATGTGAATTTTACAAGATAAAAATTGACTACATAGTTGCAAGATAAATATTGTATGAAAAGTAGATACAGGAAGGCGAATATAGAGTAATTTTGTAAAGATATGATAAAATAAAATGTGGGACAATGACAGAAGCAAGAACAGAGATGAGACCAATTTTAGAAATATCAGTGTATAGTAACACTTTCTGAGAAGGTCTAAAGTGCATTTGCCTCAGATTTTGGTACCTATTGACCTTAAAAGGCAGCCCCTGGAAATTAATATGGAAAGTCTTGTAAGCAAGAAATGCTGGCAAATGTTTAATGGTTGACTTTCTGAAAAAAAAGTATATATGAACAATATAATATAGATATAGATATACAAACCTAAGTCCATTATAAATTTAACTGATATAAAGGATATGCAGCATATAACTTGCAAATAAGATATACATTACTCTTTATTGTAAATTTCTTATGGTGAATTTATTCACACAAAATGGTCTCATTTATTTTTTGCCACATTCTTATACAGTCAACCTAGTTTTGCAATTAACAAATGAGCATAATTCCAACTGAATGTTGGTTAATATGAATGTTAACTTATTAATGAGTAAGATGACATTGAAACAATACAGATATGTGTTGGAACTTCACTCATTCATCAAGGACTGGAATGATTTGTTTGCCGATTGGATACTAATATTTAGGTACCAGAATATTTTCACCATGTGTGCTATTTGCAATGTAACAGCTACAGACACAAGATACTTTTAAGTTTAATCAGAATTATTATATTTTATCCATTACTTTATACAGTCTATACAGTTAAACAATATATGAGGCTCTGACAATATCTGCAGTGTATAAACTTCCACCACGGCTGATTTCAAGCTACCAACCTGACATCATTGAACGCAAATTTGAGAAGAGATGCACAGAAGTACCACATCATATGACACTTTTACCATTTAGATATAATAGACATAACCTCAAGAACTTAGACAATAATAAAATTATTCAAAATTGATGAGCGCTGAATATTTACCACTGTTGTTTTAAAATGAATTGTCAGATTTTATAACTTAATTTTTTAGAATGATGGTGTTTAACAATTGGCTCCAAAATTACTGCAGATTTAACAATCAGCCCTCAAGCTTGTGAGAGCCAGCTCCAGTACTCCACTGAAACGAATTCACCCTGAAAGTGGAGAGTTTTTAGTCATCTAAATTTGGTTCAAGAGTAAGAGAGAAGAGAAGTTTCTGGCAAAGATAACGTCTGCCACTCCAGTTAACATCGGGACACACCACCGGATATTTTAGGATGAGGGGACTACAATAATAGAGTAAAAACTGAAAGAGTCATCATGTTAAAATAAGAAAGGCATTTGGTTATTAAAAGTTTAAGTCCAAAAACGAACCAGGAGTGAGAAATGAAGAGAGGTTTCAGTGTTTCCCTAAGGCAAATACCTAGACTGAGTGAGGATCAGAAGAGTAATAAAACTTTCATTAAAACCCCCCAAGAAAGCAGTGAGGAAGCCATCACTCAAAAACTAAGAGTTTATTGAATTTTGAGAACAACCGGTTCCAGGTGGCACCTGAAGCTGACATCCAAAAAGCTACTCTTGTTAATGTCGCCAGTGACCTTGAAATTGCCACCTAGAGTTAACAAATTTAGTCTTCAACTGACTTATCAATATTTGACATCGATGTCTATTTCCTTCTTCTTGTCTCATCTCATGCCCTGTCCTCGATGGTACCACTTATTTTTTCTTATTTGTTTTACTTCTAGCTACCTGGCATTTCTCCCATGCACCGTTATTAACACATTTCAGTGCCAGAGTTCCCCAGGGATCCATAATCATCTTTTTCCCCTTCTTACATCACATAGTCCAATGGTCATCAATCAGAGGAACTTTAGCCTGAGGAGACACTTGGCAATGTCTAAAGGCATTTTTTGTTGTCACAGCTTAGAAAGAACTACTGACTTCTAGCAGGCAGAAACCAGGGGTGCTGCTAACCATCCCACAATGCACAGGAGAAACCCCCACAACAAAGACTTATCCACCCCAATGTCAATAATTTCATAGTCTCCTCTTCCACTCGTACACTTAATAACTCTCAAATCTGTATCTCTGGACCAGAAATAGGCTTGAAATCTGCCTCTCTCAGTCCATCGTACTTTTCAGTTTTGAGTTTCACAGGCAGCTGTCATGAAACATGTCTAAGAAAAACTTCATCATTTCTCTTGCAAATCTACTCCTCTCCCTACAGGCTCTAATTTTGCCATTGACACTAAAAATGGAACTGAGATTTAACCTAGTCTACTCCACTTGTTTTACCCTTCAGGTCTCATCAGTTTCTAAGTCCCGAAGCTTCTGACTCCAATGCTTCTCTCAAAGGTGCTTCCTTTGCCTCAATACTGATATTTATCATATCATATTAAAAGCCTCTTAACTGATTATCCGGTTTCCAGATTTAGCTTCATTTAAGTCAGGCTCCTACAATGCATTCATAGAGATCTTTCTAAAGTGAAAATCTGAATATAGTCTTCCCTTTATAAAAACTGTAATCATTTCTAACTTTTCCAGGTTTATCCCTTTAGGAGGGATGCAAACATTTCATGATGATAGCAGCCAACTCTATGATGCTGATCTCAATGCCATGATTAATTCCAGCTTTTCTGAAAAATATCATATTCTGAGAACAGCACTTCCTCTGTGCTGCCATACATTTGCTCATGATTTCATCTTACCCATTATTCCACAAATTCCCATTTGCCTAGCTAGTATTCATTCATCCATCTCAACTCAATTGAAATACCACCTGCTTTCTAATAGAATGCAATTTTTTAAATGATAATATCCATTTTAATAAGAACATGAGAAAAAAGGCATTCTTATATAATATTGGTAGGTTTATAAACTCCAACAACCATTTGAAAAAGAATTTTTCATTTCTTTTCTGGCAATTTTAAACATTTATTTTATGTTAAAATGTTAATATTTTTATTTTTTGGCAATTGTAAATAAGAATATATTTTCAAAGATGCTTTTTGCAACATTGTTTTCTAAGACATAAAAATGGAGATAACAGAATGACTTTAAAATATGTAAATTAGCTTCATGGAATAACTTACAGGCATTTTTAAAATAAGGTAGATTCATATGTATTGATCTGAAAGTGAACCTTATATTGCTGGGGGTGAAGATAAAACAGTATGTTATTATGATATGTCAGTGAAAGAAAAAAAGATTATTATTTGCTCATTTTAAATAAGCTTTTTATATTGGAATAATTTTAAATTTATAGAAAATTTGTAAAGACAGTTCAGAGGATTTGTAAATACTTCCTCACCTATTTTCTCCCATTGTTAATATCTTACATTTCCACAATAGATTTCACAAAACTAAAAGAAAACAACATGGGTAGATTACTATTAACCAAACTCCAAACTTTATACAGTTTCCATCTGTTTTTCCACTAATATCCTTTTTTCTGCTTCAAGATCTCATCTAGGGTACCACATTATATATAGTTTTCTCATTGTTGGCTTTATACTCTTCTGTATTATTCGTATTTTTTGCAGTGTGCATATATAGTTCTAGCAGTGTTAAAGGCTCAAGTGTTACTTCCTGGAATTCTTCCCTATCTGAGTTGAATGTTCCTCCTCAGTTCCCAAGGAATCTTGAGCATCCTTCCAAGATTACATGTATTACATCCTGTTATAATCATTAATTTTCTTTTCTGTCTTTAAAACTGGTTTTAATTAGGCAACCCTGAAATAAGACAGCTCTCAGAATTATTAGCTTACTTTGTTTCTTCATGTCATTATACTCCTGGAGCTAATATGCAAGTACATTAATAAAAATAAATAAATAAATAATAAATATCATACATTGTAATAACAGACCCAATGGATAAAACTACATAAAATATTTTTACCTACATCTTTACACATGGTAATGAAATTGGTGAGCACTGAGAGGAAAGGTACAAATCTCACCAGCAGAAACTTAGAACCAGCTAACAAAATTTTCATTTTAAATTAATTGGGTCATTAAATGATTTCATAGTGACATCTTAATATCAGACAGGGCATCAGTAAAATCTGACTGTAGGGTCTGATAGCTAGAGATAACATATGTATAGCATGCAAATAATGCTTATTACTTTTCAGTGAGTGACAAACATTAACACTAATCATTGACAGGTTTTTTAGATAATTCTAAATTGTTCTTTCAAAGAACCCTTTAGGGATGATTTTATTGATTAGAGATTTTAAAAAATCCTTCCCGAACAGTACACATCTGACCACTGAAGGAATTTCCAATTCCCCAAGGAATATAATGGCCTCTGCTTTTAGAACTGATACATTTTATAAAATACATTTCAACAAGGTCTTCTGTTTTGGCACAAAATATTCCTCATCTATTGTAAACAATGCTTGGAGTCATCAGATTAGTAGTAAAAAGGAGATAAGAGAGATGAAAAGTTGGTGGACTTTGATGAGAGTAAACACTTTAAGCCATAACAACAAAAGTATTAAAAATTACAAAGTAGCTACTGTTTCATTCCCTTTAAAATTAAAGAAAATCTCTTCTAGCAAGTGAGTACAGCCACCTCTGCTTACACAATCTGAAAGCAGTAGATTATGAAACAATACAAGGAAATTCTTTTTAAGGTTTCATGTAGCTTATGAGTCATCATGTAATTGAAGAAAATTGGTAAATATTCCTCAAAGTCAAGATCTCAGAAGAAGGAAGTTAGTCATAAGATCAAAAGAATTGAGCATGAACACCACCTTTAGGTAAATATTTAGAAACTTCCATAATACACACTCTCCTTAACATAGTACCACTATAATATAAATAGTGTAACTGCTTCAAAGTCTATGCAGACCCTCTAACCAACCCAAACAAGGCAAAATCATCCAATTTATAAAGATATCCTCAGGTAGAGTTTCCGAGCAAGGTGGAATTTTTATTGGTTGCATAAAATAATTGTTTAAAGAAAAGCAATAGCATAAAATAAGGAAACCCAGCAATTTATCAGAAGCCAAATAAACACCTTGGTATGGATGATCCAAGGCATATTTCCATATTACGATGCCAAACCAGGTCCACCTTTTGTTGGCCTTAGTATATAACACTAATGAGAGAATTCTTTTTAAACAAACTGATAAAAATTATTTAGCAGTAAACCTAGTCTCCAGCCTATATTATCTGTAAAGCTCTTGGCAACATATGAGTCAATATGTAGGTACATATATGGTATGTGTGTATACATATATAATATGGAGATAGAGACTGAGAGATTAGGTTTGATAAAATAAACCAAAATATTAATGACTAGAGCAGTGAGACCTTGGTTGATTTTTCTTTTCTTGATATTGCTTATATGTAAATCCAAAATTTTCTACTCTAATTATTACTTCCATAATAAGGAAAATGACATTAAAATTGTTTTTACAAACACAGCTTCCACTATTATATACACACATAAAAAATGAGTATGGGGACATTATGGATATGTCAAAAATATATATAAGAGGGAACATATCTAGTAACTAGAGTCTTCATTTTAACATTTATAGATGATAATACACAATCGCTTCGAGTTCTATGTGAGTTTAAATGTACCAGCTTCCACTTTTACATTTTCTAATGCCTCAAGGAGATAATGATAAAGTGCCTTCACAGGATAAAATAAAAAGGAAACAGCTCGCAGTCTACTCTTGAAGGCACTATGCTAGCCATTTATTTATAATAATATCACATAAGATAGGCTTTATAATTCCAGTTTTGCAGATGAGGAAAAATGCCTTGAGGAATTAATGTTTTATACTTCCAGAGTCAGAAATTAAGAATCCAAATTTAATTCTAAGTCTTCTCAGGGTATCAAAGAGTCTCTACACAGTACATACTAGTATAGCCTGAGTAGCAGCTGATGTGACCCACTAGAAGAAGGGTACTTTGGTTCCTACCCATTTCACTCCAGGATTTATGGACCGTCCAAAAAGCTTCATGATTTCTGCAAATTCTCAGCCACTCTCCTCATTATAACAAGCAGTTGACTCACCTTCTCATGTCATTATTGGCTTCAAATGCCTCTTTGATCTAATTGCTGAATGACTTTAGTTTATGGATTGTACACATGCTGTCCTTGTTTTATAGCTCATCCAATCACAAATAGAAGAATATCTTTTTTATCTCTCTCAATTGCTTTCACTAAAGTATTTGTATATGGTAGAGAGAGTAATTAAATTCTTGGAAAGTCAAAGTGAGATTAGACTCCAGTACTGCAAATGACTTTGTTCTAAGTAATAGGTGTACCACTTACTACAGGTCTGCAGCAGGCTGAATAAAGGCCCAACAAAGATTCTGTCCTAAGTCCAGAAATCTGTGAATATGGTAATGCCTTACATGGGAAAAGGGACTCTACAAATGTGATTAGCTTAAGGATCTTGAGACAGGGAGGTCATTCTGAATTATCTGGGTTGGTCCAACGATACCACAAAAGTCCTTAAAAGAGGGAGGCAGGAGCATCAGCCTCAGAAGGGAGGACATATGGCAGCAGAAGCAGAGGTTGCTTTGAAGATGGAGGAATGGGTAGCCAATGAATTCAGGCAGTTTCTAAAAGCTGGATAAAGCAAGGAATAGATTCTCCCCTCAAGCATTCGGAAGGAATGCAATTCTACTGACACCTAGACTTTAACCAACTGAGACTGATTTGAAACCTCTGATCTCTGAAGCCTAAGAGATTAAATCTGGTTTGCTTTTAACCACTTAGTTTGTGGTAACTTGTACAGTAGCAACAGGAATCCAACATAAGATTCCTTTAGCTTCCTCTCCCAGTAGCAGGAGCTGCAACCTTCTGGCAGGCAGACACACAACACACTAGTCGTTCATCATTTTTTCTTGATTCTATGGTTGTTCTCTTTCTTGCCCTTTTCTGATCAGTTGCAGGGCTAGAGGTTAAGGCAAAAGTCCTCCTCCTTTTAAATCAGAAAAATTCACTTTTCTCCTGGACTTATTTCCAAATCTCAAACTTGGTAGCCTTTTGTAAACCAAAGATTCACAAGCATCTTCTAAATTACAAAGAACTAATTAGTAGTTAAGGAAAGGCAATGATTTATCCTAATTTTGACTTCAGAGAGGGATTTGTTAACATTTGGTTAATATTACATTTCTACATTCATCTGAAAAATGAAAATAACATTTCACTTGAAACCAAAGAAAAAGTAATGAAAGGATTATTGTGTATGAATTAGAAGCTTTTAATCCTAAGATTTCAAATTTTATATTTTATAGTTATTTACATTGTACAAAGTGGTAATGAGGAAGAGGAGGGTGAGAACGAGGGCTAACTGCTCATAACCCACTAAGGACTTGGCATACATTCTCAGGCTTCGTTCTCTCAACAAGGTGTTTGATGCAGGTACTTTTCTGCACTCCACTTTATAAATGAGGAAAGGGAAACTCACAGAGGCTGGGAACCTTGCTCAAGGTTACATAGCGGTGGAGAAGCACTTAATTGAAATTAATTTGTGTCATGTCCTCCCCTCTAATAAAAAACTGAGGCTGTTTAATTTCACTAAATGTAAGATCATGGAATAAATCAAATCAATACTACAGAAAGTTTGTAGAGGAAAAGGCTTGTTTTATATATAAGGGTTTTGTTCGTGTCTGGTACAGATAGAAACAAGGCAAATGTTCAAATGCCTTTTATTTTCATAGGCTTTTTTAATAGTCTTGAGAGACACAGAAATCTAGCCTTTATCTGAATTGTGATAAAGACTAAATTGGTTAGGTGCTTCATGGCAGATTTTGAAGTGTGTCACTTTAGCTAAGCTGGAGCTCTTTTCTCCTAGATTTCTTCCCTTGCACTTTTGCACTATTCCAGGTTAGTGTGAACCAAACACACATTTGCATGAGATTTAGAAGTTGGAATTTAAGCAGTAACCATGTTCTTCTTACGCTCAGAGGCCAGTGCAGAGTGTGAGGGCCTGCTATGGCTCAGTGACATTCTCACTCACCTATGGCATACCTGGTTCATGCCAGGCCACCTTTGGGCCCATAGCTTCTTCAGCTCTTGCTAGGTAAACTGAGTCAGCTTCTCCAACACTTAGGCCAGGTGTGTGCTAGGCACTGCAAGGAGAACAGCAGCTTCTCCTGCAAGAAGCTCTGTCATTGAAGTTGCAAGCTTGGAAGCAATGAGAGATACATGTGGTGCCTCTCCATTTTCACAGGTTCCGGATCAGCCTTTCTGATTCCAGTTTGTCCATGAGTCCCCTCATTGTGTCCATTTTTCCTCCCAAAATACTTGCCCTGTGGACTTTTGCTACTAAAGTCAGATAGAAAAACAATAGTCTCACATAGACTACATATGTAGCCCCCACATTTGCGTAAAGTCAAATCTCTGTAATAAATCCCTTATTGTACACCTATACTGTAAGTCCTCTTTTTCTGATCAAACCCTGAATGACCCACAGAAATTCCTGGGTTTGCAAACAAAAAAGAGAAAGATAGATTAAAACACACACACACACACACACACACACACACACACGCACACCCTTGATATTCCTAATTGGAGTCAAAACTTGACCAAATCTTGATCATTGTAACTGCAGGACAGCCAGTGATAACATATTGGTCTCAGTGATTCTAAAACAACCAAAAATAGTTTTAAACAATCCAAGTATTAAAGCATATTCAAATGTCATCAAAAAGGAAGAATGTCACCAGTGGTATCCAGGATCATTTTATTTTATTAAGGGTTGTATAATTTTTATGTTGGGTTTTGTTTTCCTTTTAACTAATTCAAGATGACAAGATTATAATTTCTAAATTACTCCTCCTTAATTGTAACTATTTTAATTTTGTAGAGTACCACTAATTTTTCTTTAAATGCAGCTTAAGAAGGAAATATATTGAAATATTTCTTGTCCTGATGGGTATTTTGAGAAACTGGGCAAGCTATGTGCCCATTTGTTGATGGTTCAACTTTTTCATAATGACAGACCAGAGAAGATCCTTCTGGCTAGTGTGACCTGTTTACAGTGGAGCTTGAGTCTGTTGATGTATTTTACTAAGTATTTTTGAATTTTCACACTGTTAGATACACAAGTTTCTAAACTTTAGACAGCTATCTAATCCACTAGCTATAACACAGATTGCCTTTAGGGGTATTAATTCACCTGTTGGATTCCAGTTATTTGGAGACTTTCTGTGATATGTATAAAAGAGAGTGACTGTGACTTCTTAGTCACACGAGGAAACATAAAAAGTATAGCTTAACTAGCTGCTTTATCTGATATGTCAAACTGACAAGTTGTCTTTAAAACTCTAACTTGTTGCTACCATGCAGATCAATAAAGGGTGGAATAAAGTTCAGTAAAGAGGAATTATTGAGGGATAATTAAGCCAAATTTGAAAAAAGAAACAAATTTTAAAAATCACCTCTTTATTTTATAGAAAACTGTATCAAATGCACTGTTGGTTGTTATGTAAAAATAAATTATTGATATAACTTATATTTGCCTCTCCATTTAAAAAGAGGACTGAGGAGAATAAATTATGAATGAGGTATTTACTGAGCAAAAGCCTATTTTTCCTTCTATTAGGAATCACACATTTTTGCCATCCTATCTGATGGCTGGAGCTGCACACTTGAGAGTTGACTCCACCTTAGCAAATGCTTCTGTACCTTATCCAAACACTCTCTTTTCTTACTTACCTGGCACGCCTTTAAAACAAATTTTCTTTGCCATTTTAAAAACAAGAAACAAACAACAACAAAACAAACATGTAAATAGAGTATTTAATCACAGAGAAGGGGATTAAGGCAACTTTGTCATAGGCCCCTTAAACTTTCTTTTTCCTTGGCAAAATGTCAACTTATATGGTTCTGTTTAACCCATCAAAAGTTTTTCAAGAATTTTGAAGGGCCTGAGATTTGACCCTATGTGCAATGTAACAAGTTTGTGTGCCACAGTTTCATGGAGGCTGATCAAAGGCACAAGACTCCTGGGATAGAAACAAAGGCCTTTATTACTCATAGCACAACGGGAAGCATGAGTCTAATGGCTATGTTGGTTCCTCTTGCTCTCTAAGTCCCACAGGGGTGACAGAGAGGCACCCAAGAGAATGCTGTGCATGCACTGGGTTTGCATCCCAGCCAAGTGACCCCTAAGCTTAGGAGGAGATATTACCTCTACCTTCCAGTGTTGTTTGCTATAGAAATATCCTTGAAAAAAATAGCCCAAAACAAAGATTGCCAGTGTCTCTGCTCACAAGATGTGCAGAATTGTGAGAAACCCATGGAGAATTATCTCTCAACAAGTGTAATGCCAGACTTAGTTCCAAATCTTCCTTATTATAAAGAGCTGATATTTGCCTACTCTTAACCTCAAAAAACTTGATCTAGTAAAGGGAAGGAGTATTCTCTATAGCAGGTGAAATTATTTCAAACTAATTTATTGGGCTTCCAATTACATGTGGCATTCATTGTATTAGGACTGTATCAAGCAAATCACCTGTTAAAAAACTGGTTCATTCCTTAACTACTTGACCTTACATATATTAAGAGCAATGCTCTCAGGAACATGTCTTAATCTGTTTGGGCCATTAAAAAAATGCATAATTTATCTTTCACAGCTCTGGAGGCTGGGAAATCCAAGATCAAAGCATCAGATCCAGCGTCTACTGAGAGCATACTTTCTGGTTCTGTGTCTTCACATGGTGGAAGGAATAAATGAGTTTTCTTTGGCCTATTTTTATAAGGGCACTGATCACATTTATGATGATGTAATCACTTCCCAAAAGGCCTTCAGCACCTAATACCATCACTTTGCGTGTTAGGATTTCAACATATGAATTTAGGGGTTAGAAACATTCATATCATAGCAGAATGTATTTATTCACATGCTATGAGAATAAAATTCTGCCTCAAAAAACAGGGTGTCAATTAGAGGAAAAATGGTGGATAAGAGGCAGGACTAACTTGTAGCTCCCGCTCAGAGGGACAGAGCCATGAAGACCCATATCATGAATTTTTGCTCCAAGAACTACCACAGAAATATACCAGGTAAGCCCAGAGAATCCACAGACGCTCTGAAAGAGGTGGATTGCTGCTGCAGGTTCTGGGGGACAGCCAACCTTGCTTTCTCAGCTGGGAGGCCTGTAGCCTGGGGCAAGTTCTCAGCCCTGTTCACCAGCTGCCTGGAAATAAACTTGATGCTCTTTGAGGGGCACGGTGGGAGTGAGACTGGCCTTTTGGGCTGTGGGCTGCATGGGAACTGAATGAGGCCTGTGGCTGCTGGCCTTCCCTCACTTCCCTGGTTACCTATGTGATGCAGCAGAGACAGCCATAATCCCCTTGGGAACATAAGTCCATTGGCTTGGAAACCACACCCTCATATGCCACAGCAGCCACAGCAAGCCCTGCCCAAGGAGAGTCTGAGCTCAGAAATGCCTAACCCTGCCCCCATCTGATGGTCTTTCCCTACCCAGCCTGGTCGCTGAAGACAAAGGACATAATATCTTGGGAGCTCCATGACCCTGCCCACCACCTGATACTCCCTATACTACCAAAGCTAATGTGCTTGTAAAAGTGCTACTTCCTGGGGGAGGCCAACAAACACAAAACCAGTGCACTTAACAAAAATACCACCAAGGATCTTCTCAGAGTCCACTTCACTCCCCCACTACCTCCACAGGAACAGGTACTGGTATCCATGGCTGAAAGACTTGAAATTGGATTATATCACAGGACTTTTTGCAGACACTCCCCAGTACCATCCTGGAGCCTGGTAGCTCCACTAGGTAGCTAGATACAGAAGTGAAATAGCAGTCAATGCAGTTAGGCTCTGGGGAGCCCCATCCATTGGGGAAAAGGAGAGAACGCCGCATCAAGGGAACACCTCGTGAAACAAAACAATCTGAACAGCAGCCCTTGAGTCCCAGATCTTCCCTCTGACATAGTCTACCCAAATGAGAAGGAACCATAAAAACAATTCTGGTAATATGATTAAGCAAGGTTCTTTAACACCTCCAAAGGATCACACTAGCTCACCAGTAATGGAACCAAACAAAGACAAAACCTCTGAATTGACAGAAAAAAAATTAGAAGGTCAAGTACTAAGCCAATCAAGGAGGCTCTAGGGAAAGGTGAAGTCTAGCTTAGAGAAATAAAAAATATATATATGTATAAGATATGAAGGGAAGAATCTCTAGTGAAATAGATAGCATAAATGAAAAACAATCACAACTTTTGAAAATCAAGGACACATTCAGAAAAATGCAAAATGCACTGGAAAGTCTCAGCAATAGAATCAAACAAACAAGTAAAAGAAAGAACTTCAGAGCTCAAAGAGAAGGCTTTTGAATTAACCCAATACAACAAAGACAAAGAAAAAAGAATTTTAAAAAATGAACAAAGTCTCCAATAAGTTTGAGATTATGTTAAATGCCCAAACGTAAGAATAATTGGTGTTCTTAAGGAAGAAGAGAAATCTAAAAGATTGGAAAACATATTTGAGGAAAAAATTGAGGAAAACTTCCTGGGCCTTGCTAGACATCTAGACATTCAAATACAAGAAATTCAAATAACACTTGGGAAATTCATTGCAGAAAGGTCATTGCCTAGGCACATAGTCATCAGGTTATCTAAAGCCAAAATGAAGGAAAGAATCTTAAGAGCTGGGCGACAAAAGCATCAGGTAACCTCTAAAGGAAAACCTATCTGATTAGCAGCAAACTTCTCAGCAGAAATCCTACAAGCCAGAAGGTATTAGGATTCTATCTTTAGCCTCCTTAAACAAAACAATTATTAGCCAAGAATTTTGTATCCAGCAAAATTAAGCTTCAGAAATGAAGGAAAGATACAGTATTTTTCAGACAAACATATGCTGAGAGAATTTGCCACTCCAAGCCAGCACTACAAGAACTGTTAAAAGGAGCTCTAAATCATGAAACCAAATCCTCAATGTACACCAAAATAGAATCTCCTTAAAGTATAAATCTCACAGGACCTATAAAACAATAACACAATGAAAAAAGAAAACACACAATGTATTCAGGCAACAAATAGCATGGTGAATAGAATAGTACCTCACATCTCAATACTAATATTGAATGTATATGGCCTAAATGCTCCACCTACAAGATACAGAATGGGCCGGTGTGGTGGCCCATGCCTGTAATCCCAGCACTTTGAGAGGCCTAGGTGGACGGATCACCTGAGGTTAGGAGTTCAAGACCAGCCTGGCCAACATGGTGAAACCTCATCTCTGCTAAAAATACAAAAATTAGCCAGATGCAGTGGCATGCACCTGTAGTCCCAGCTACTTAGGAGGCTGAGGCAGGAGAATTGCTTGAACCCGGGAGGCAGAGGTAGCAGTGAGCCAAGATTGCACCACTGCACTCCAGCCTGGGTGACAGAGCAAGACTCTGTCTCAAAAAAAAAAAAAAAGGTACAGAAGGGCCGAATGGATAAGAACTCACCAACCAAGTATCTGCTGTCTTCAACAGACTCACCTGACACATAAAGACTCACATAAACTTAAGGTAACGGGGTGGAAAAAGACATTCAATGCAATGGACACCAAAAGTGAGCAGGAGTAGCTATTCTTATATCAGAAAAAAACAAACATTAAAGCAACAGCAGTTTAAAAAATACAAAGAGGAACATTATATAATGATAAAAGAACTAGTCCAACAGGAAAATATCACAATCTTAAATATATATGCACCTAACACTGGAGCTCCCAAATTTATAAAACAATTACTACTAGACCCAAGAAATGAGATAGACAGCAACACAATAATAGTAACAGACTTAAAAAATAATAATACTCCACTGATAGCACTAGGCAGGTCATCAAGAAAGAAAGTCAACAAAGAAACAATGGACTTAAACTATACCCTAGAACAAATGGATTAACAGATATTTACAGAACATTCTACCCAAGATTCTATGCAGAATATACATTCTATTCAACAACACATAGAACGTTCTCCAAGATACACCATATGATAGGCCACAAAACATGTCTCAACACATTTAAGAAAACTGAAATTACATCAGAGTACTCTGATGTAAACTCTGAGCAGACCAATAACAATCAGTGAGATTGAAATGGTAATAAAGAAAATTACCAACAAAAAAAAGTCCAGAACCAGATGGATTCACAGCTGAATTCTCTCAGACATTCAAAGAACTGGTACCAATCTTATCAACACTCTTCAAAAAGAGAGAAAGAGGGAATCCTCCTGAAATCATTCTATGAAGCCAGTATCATGCTAATACCAAAACCAGAACAGGACATAACAAAAAAAAGGAAACTATAGATCAATATCCCTGATGAACATAGATGCAAAAATCCTCAACAAAATACTAGTGAACCGAGGCTGACAGTATATCAAGAGGATACACCATGATCAAGTGGATTTCATACCAGGGATGCAGGGATGGTTTAACATCTGCAAGTCGATAAATGTGATACACCATATAAACAGAAATAAAAACAAAAATCCTATGACCATGTCAGTACACACAGAAAAAACATTTGTCAAAATCCAGCATTCCCTTTTGATTAAAACTCTCAGAAAAATCAGCATAGAAAGGACATAACTTAGGGAAATAAAAGCCATCTATGACAAACCCACAGCCAACATTATACTGAATGGGGAAAAGTTGAAAACATTCCCCTTGGAAACTGGAACAAAACAATGATGCCCATTCTCACCACTTCTGCTCAACATAGTACTGGAAGTCCTAGTCAGAGCTCTCAGACAAGAGAAAGAAGGAAAGGGCATCCAAATTGGTAATGAGGAAGTCAAAGTGTTGCTGTTTGTTTGCTGATGACAGTATTGTATACCTAGAAAACCCTAAAGACTCATTTAAAAAGCTCCTAGAACTGGTAAATGAATCCAGCAAAGTCTCAGAATAAAATATTTGTGTACACAAATTAGTAGCTCTGCTATATGCCAACAGTGACCAAGCAGAGAATCAAATCAACAACTCAACCCCTTTAACAATAGCTAAAAATAAAAAATAAAATACTTAGGAATATACTTAATCAAGGAGGTAAAAGACTTCTACAAGGAAAACTGAAAAGCACTGCTGAAATAAATCACAGATGACACAAACAAATGGAAACACATCTCATGCTCACTCATGGGTAGAATCAATATTTTGAAAATAGCCATACTGCCAAAAGAAATCTACAAATTCAATGTAATTCTCATCAAAATATCACCACCATTCTTCACAGAACTAGAACAAACAATCCTGAAATTCATATGAAACCAAAAAAGAGCCTGCATAGCAAAAGCAAGACTAAGCAAAAAGAACGAATCTGGAGGCATCACATTACCCAAATTTAAAGTATACAATAAGGCCATAGTCACCCAAACAGTGTGGTACTGGTATAAAAATATGCACATAGACCAATGGAACAGAATAGAGAATCTGGAAATAAACCCAAATGTTTTTAGTCAACTGATTTTCAAAAAGCAAACAAAAAATAAAGTGGGGAAAGGACACCCTATTCAACAAATGGTGCTGGGATAATTGCTGAGCCATATACGGAAGAATGAAACTGGATCCTCATCTTTCATCTTATACAAAACTCATGATGAATCAAAGATTTAAATCTAAGACCTGAAACCGTAAAAATTGTAGAAGATAACATTGGAAAAACTCTTCTAAACATTAGCTTAGGCAAAGACTTTAAGACCAAAAACCTAAAAGCAAATGCAAAACAAAACAAATAGATAGGACTTCATTAAACTAAAAAGCTTCTGCACAGCAAAAGAAATAATCAGCAGAGTAAACAGACAACCCATGAAGGGAGGAAAATCTTTGCAATCTGTATATTCAACAAAGGAGTACTATACAGAATTTACAAGGAACTCAAATAAATCAGCAAGAAAAAAATCTATCAAAAAGTGGGCAAAGGACATGAGTAGACAATTCTCAAAAGAATATACACAAATTGCCAACAAAACATGAAAAAAAAATGCTCAACATCACTAATGATCAGGGAAATGCAAATCAAAGCCACAATGTGATACCACCTCACTCCTACAAGAATGGCCATAATCAAAAAATCAAAAAATAATAGATGTTGATATCAATGTGATGAAAAGGGAACACTTTTACACTGTTGGTGGGAATGTAAACTAGTACAACTACTATGGAAAACAGTGTGGAGATTCCTTAAAGAACTAAAAGTAGATCTACCATTTAATTCAGCAATCCCACTACAGGGGATCTACCCAGAGGAAAGAAGTAATTATATGAAAAAGATACTTGCACACACTTGTTTATAGCAGCACAATTCGCAATTGCAAAAATATGGAACCAGCCCAGCCCAAATGCCCATCAACCAATGAGTGGATAAAGAAACTATGATTATATATATATATATATATATATATATATATATATATATATAATGGAATACTACCCAGCCATGAAAAGGAATGAAATCATGACACTCACAGCAACCTGGATGTAATTGCAGACCATTATTTTAAGTGAAGTAACTCAGGAATGAAAAATAAAACTTTGTATGTTCTCACTCATAAGTGGGAGCTAAGCTATGAGGATGCAAAGGCATAAAAATGATACAATGGAATTTGAGGACTCAGGGGAAAGAGTGGGAATGGGGAGAGGGATAAAAGACTACACATTAGGTACAGTGTATACTGCTCGGGTGATGGTGCACCAAAATCTCAGAAATCACCACTGAAGAACTTTTCTATGTAACCAAACACCATCTGTTCCCCAAAAACCTACTGAAATAAAAATAAAAAACACATACATACAAAAAGATGTTAATGCCTTAAATGAAATGATTACTTTTAATAAATTGTATGTGTAAATTTTTCAAAAACATAATAAAAACCATTCCCAAGTTTTACAACAACAAAAAAACGAAATTCTAATTAGAAACAAGGTTCTGAATAAAATCTTATTAAGACCTTTTTGGTTTTCATCTTCACAAAGAATTAATCAAACACTTCCAGTTTATTTTTTTTTAAGTAGGAGAATAACACTTTATTAAAACACCACTATATGTTTTCTAACTAAAAACCTCAATTTAACAATTAATTAAAATGTAAAAAATAGGGTATAGGTAAAATTAAAATGAAGACAGAGAAATAAAAATAGACAGTAGATGATTTAATATATTAGCTATATAGGCAGATAGATGATAGATGATAGATAGATAGATAGATAGACAGACAGATAGATAAAGATAGATAATAGACAGGTAGATTGCTTTTATTTTTCAGATTTCACACTAATACAAAATATTTTTTGAGGATTGACTGATGGCCTATTATTCTACTATGTTCTTGAGGGCAGGGTGAAGGAGGATATTGAGTAAGGAGATACAACTGCTATTAGCAATGACTCAATTTCTCTATACCAACAACCAAAAGCATTTTTATTTTTTAGGCAATGTTCACGGACAGAAATGAAATGACTGAATTCACCCATAAAAGAAGGATAAAACTGAATTTAATAAAAGATAGTTCTGAACAGTTTTGTTTAAATTATGCAAAAATAAACAACTTGACATTTCAAGAAAATATGTATGTGTTATAGGTGTGCAACATTGACTATGTTTTTTATATTGGTTGTTACTTTTTCAAATACTAGACTTATAGCTTTTTAATGTTTTTTATATCATCCAGTTTCTCTGTATGTAAAATAATGGCTAAAAGCACAGTAATTATAGATGTAATGCATCTTAAAAATCTCATTAGTACAGATGGAAATAGGAAGCCAATACTGACACTGCTGTGGATAAAGCAGTAACAGTTCTGAGGCTGCCAGAATCCAGGGCTGTAACGGGTTGACTTTCATTTTTAAGGTTATACTTTGAAGTAAATATTAATGGGAATAAGATAAAAAACAAGACCCACACTTGACTGTGTAATTAATGGCTCAGTGAAAAAGGGAGAAAGAAGGTACAATCTGTCTCTCCACAGGTGGGAAGTCACTTGTCCTGTATTTCATGCTCTGAGCAAAGTGAACAATCTATCCGCAAATGAATGAGCACCTCATTCTGCTTTACCTTTAACAGTATTCTCCTTCTTGGCAATGTTACCAGTTTTTTTTTCTTAGCCCCTCAAGTTAACATCTAAATTCTCTCTTTAAACAGAACAATCACTCAAAATTTTGCCATTGCATACGGTTCTTCATATTTGATCATTCCACTGATTGTTGCCCAAAAGTCTATGTGTGAAGTGAGAAAGAAACTACACCATGTTAATCAGCAAAGAAAGAAAGACCTAATTATATCTTGTAACTAAATAATATACAGTTGAATTAAAAATTAAATTTGAATATTTTAAAGTTGAACGCATTTTAGAGTTGAAATATCTCATATTTAAGAATTGTATAAAATATAGCAAAAAGTTTCCAGTGAACAAAACTCACATGTGTGTGTGAGAAAGTAATGACTTAAAGTCACTGAAAGTAATGACCTAAATTAAAACCTAGCAATTATTTTCAGTATTTTAAATTATTTTAATCATCCTCTCCAGCATTCCTAAAAATGAAAAAGATCACCTTAACTCAGAGTCTTCTGCACATGTATAGCTATTCTTACGTAAAAAAGTACATGAAAACCAATTATCATACTATAAAGAATTTGTTTGGTCATCAGAAGAGCAGGAGAAAATGCACTGTTTGGTTTAAAGGCTTTAAGCAAGCATATTATTGTATTTTAATTACTTCAACAATACTTTCGTGGAGCTTAATGCTGCTAAAGAAAAAAAAAAAATTTCTCCAGCACAGAGCATGCAGCATTCTCCTTGGCAACTTTCCCAAGTTTTGGCAGGACCTAGGCATCCCAGTGATTGACAGCTGGGAGAATCTTCGTGACTGGCAGGAGACAGCATGCCCTCCAGCAGGACTGTTTGCCTGCTGACACTAAAATCATGCCAGTTTCTCTCTCCTACTTCTTTATCCAAAATCTTTTACTAGTAAACATATCCCGCTGTTCTACCTGAACTATTAAATACATTACAGGCTTGCATTCCCAGAAAGAAAAGAACAGTATGTTAGCAAACAACAGGTTTCAACATGAGCACCGCAGAAACTCAACCACAGTAACATGTCAGAAAGCCAGGTCAAATTCTCCACGTGAAACAGTTCAATCTTTTATTCCTTCTTTCTGAAGAGGTGCAGAATGTCCTATATCGCCCTCCACCACCATTATTCTCTTCTTTCTCCAGTCTTTCCTTATAGAAGATGGCTCTTAGACATAGTGGATGGTCAAGAGAGAAAGATCTAAAACGTCCTTCTAAATTTGATTCTTTTTCCAGATAAGAACACAAAATTTTGAATATGAGACCTGCTCAGCCCCTCCATTCTCTATTTTCTAAAGTAAAGTTATTTGGAAGATAAGGAGAAACTCCACTCCACTCCAGCCACACTGGCCTTTTCCTGCCTCAAACATTCTAAAGTCATTTCTGTGTCTGCAACAGCTGTGTTTCTGATGCATGTTCTCATCCCAAACCTTCACATGGCAATCCATCAGTTATTTAATACATTCTAAACTCATTAATAAATAATAAAATAGGATAAAATATGCAGTAAGCAAAACAAATTATGGTAGAAGTTCTATTTCATGGAAAATAAAACAATCCTTCCTCTTTTTCCCAGACAAGAAAGGGTTAGGTATCTTCAATTTTTTTTTTTTTTTAAGATAGGGTCTCACTGTGTCACCCAGGCTGGAGTGCAATGGCATGATCATAGCTCACTGCCACCTTGAATTCCCGGGCTCAAACCATCCTCCCACCTCTGCCTCCCAAAGTGCTGAAATTACAGGTATGAGCAACCATGCCTGGCTTGATATTTAATTGAACAAATTTCTACATCTCTCTATATCTTCTCTGCAGCTAAAGAGAGTGACCATTTTAAAGGGTGAGTGGCTCATCAGCAGATCTGTTTCTATTTCTAAACTGATCTAATAGGACAAAATATCAGAGGAATGCAAGAAAAAACTGAAGTAAGTGAACTAATATGGCTGGCAACTAACATGGCTAACATTTACATGTTAGTTTACTTGGTTAATTTAGGTCATCACTTCCAGTAATGTGAAGTAGTATCTCCAACTTAAAAGCAGTTAGGAATGTTTCTCTTTCGCAATGGGGAGCTAGATTACACAATCTCTTATAACTAACATTTGACATTAAGAGATGGGGATGAAGGAGAAGGAAGAGATTATGCAATCTGAAGAGTAAATAGCCTGCAATTCACATGGGTGAGTAAACGGGGAAGGGGATAATACTTGGGGTGTTCACCCCCTAAACCACTTGCAGTACTTGGCATGCTGAATACCACCACAGACCATCCTCCTGTTGCCCCTTTCATTACCCTTAGGAAAAGAAAATTCTCTTGACCTTGAAAAATGTAAGTGTAAAGTAAGGGGCTGGATCCTGGGCTAGATCTATGGGTAGTGAGGGGGATTTCACAAAAGAAGAGTAAAACTTTAATGATGGAGATAAGAAAAATATGTCTCTCTCAAAAGAGACACAGTGACAAGACCAGGATGGGCATTCCAGAACACTCAAACATAAAAATGTTTACATTCTAGAGTGCATTTTGGGCACTAGGAATCAAATATTTGGTGTGTATTTCAAAATATTTCCCTTCTAGTTTAAAATTTCCCTTAAGTCCCATTAGGTGACATCTGATGCATACTTCCTAGAACTTTCAGCCATAGAACTATAGAAAATGAAAGCACCAAGCAACAAAGGGGTGAATGGCCTACCCCACCTATACCTGTCAGCTGGCCTTGAATGCAGAAAATGGCATGAACTGAAGGGTCTTTGTCAAGCAGTTCCATTTGGTGGACATTAGTGAAGTGAGTGAGGGTTCACGGTGAAGCAGGCACAAAGCGAAAGGCCACATCATGTTTGGGAGCAGTTGCATGCCGGACATGACAAGGGCAGCTATAAGACAACCCCTCCTGTTTTTCTAGTGTGATAGAAGGAGGTGATCTTCAATGACAGAGAAAACAACTGACACACAGGCTACACGTGTTACAAATGACATGCTTCAGTCTGAGATGTCTATGAAACATCAGCAACAATATAAATATGACTCAAAGTTTCCCTACATTGCAAAATAAATGAGTTAATGATGTTGGGCTTAAGGGTACTATGTCATGAAATGTACTAATTGCTGAAATGTATACTAAATCTTGTGGTATTAAATCATTTTTAGGAAAAACAATGTTAGCTTATTAATTGTTTATAATAGGATGCTAATAAAATCTCTTGGTTTCCACACAATAGCAGTTTTAAATGGAGACTTTTAAAAAAAATGAACAAAAAGTGACTAATAAGTAAGGTCACTGAACCAATTAATAAAAACCCACATTTAACAAACAGATTTACTAGGAGGTAAACATATTTTTCATAAAATGACTCAATAGTGTATTCATTTAAGAGGTCAAGATCTGGCTGGTCACAGTAGCTCAGCCTGTAATCTCAACAATTTGGGAGGCCAAAGTGGGCAGATCACGAGGTCAGGAGTTCGAGACCAGCCTGACCACAATGGTGAAACTCCATCTCTACTAAAGATACAAACATTGGCTGGGCACAGTGGCTCATGCCTATAATCCCAGCACTTTGGGAGGCCGAGGTGGGCAGATCACGAGGTCAGGAGTTCGAGACCAGCCTGACCAAAATGGTGAAACTCCATCTCTACTAAAGATACAAACATTGACTGGGCGCAGTGGCTCACGCCTATAATCCCAGCACTTTGGGAGGCCGAGGTGGGTGGATCACGAGGTCAGGAGATCGAGACCATCCTGGCTAACACAGTGAAACCCCATCTCTGCTAAAAATACAAAAAATTTGCCAGGCATGGTGGCGGGCACCTGTAGTCCCAGCTACTCGGGAGGCTGAGCCAGGAGAATGGCGTGGACCCAGGAGACAGAGCTTGCAGTGAGCTGAGATCTTGCCACTGCACTCCAGCCTGGGCAACAGAGCGAGACCCCATCTCAAAAAAAACCAAAACATTAGACGGGCGTGGTGGCACGCCCAGCTGAGTAGTAGTCCCAGCTACTGAGGAGGCTGAGGCAGAAGAATCCTTGAACCCAGGAGGCAGAGGTTGCAGTGAGCCGAGATCACGCCACTGCACTCCAGCCTGGGGGACACACAGCGAGACTCTGTCTCCAAAAAAAAAAAAAAAGGTCAAGATCTATAAAATATACATAAGTTGCCAAAAACTGACACATTTAACTTTTCTAAAATATGAATTGCCAAAGCGTGTGCATTTGCTCTCAGGAACACTGAGATCATTTCCCTGGTTCCACGTACTCCTGTCCTCAGGTGACCTCATGCTGTCCTTTGCCTGATCTCCCTAAAACACTACAAGTATCCTGCTATTCTTTGCCCAACAAAACTTTGTTGCTCTTTCTTATTAAACAGGTCAAATTTATCTCCCTAATATTTATGCCCTGCTCTCTCTCTCTATATATATTTCTAGTTATATATTGTTGCATAGCAAATCATCTCAAAACCAAGTGACTTCAAACAATCTTATTATTTCTCACAGTTTCTGAGGGACATGAATCTGGAAGGTTCTTAGCTGGGTAGTCCTGGCATGGGACCTTCCATGAGGCTGCAGTCAGAGGGAGGCTGGAGTTGCAACGGTGGAACTGTAATAGCTGGGGGCGAGTGAGGCATCCCTGTCCCTCCATGCTGTAGCAGAGCTTCTCCATGTGGTCCTTCTACCTGTGCTGATTTGCACTTCCTCTCAGCTTCATAGGCTTGGTACAGTCAGATGGCTTCAGGGCTGCTAAGGGCTCCAGTGTGATTGTTCCAGAGAAGCAAGGGGAAGCCAGGTGGCCTTTGATAACCTACGCTTGAAAGTAACATAGTGTTACTTTCACTGTACACTTTTGGTAAACCAGTCACTAAGGCTGGTCCATAATTGAAAGCAGATATAGACCTTAGCTCTTGATGGGAAGAGCATCAGTGTCACATTATACCTCTACAGGAGCAGGAGGAATTGGGGATATTGGTGTGGCCATCTTGGAAAATTCCAGATGCTTCCCATAGTATGATTTTAACTTAATTATTCAACTTAAATCATATGGATATTTGATTTCTATCTTATGTCCTCATTTCTCCCTTATTTCACCAAATATACCCTTTGATTTTTTGATTATTGTTTATTAAATAGCCACTTTCTCAGGGTAGGTGGAGTGTATATCCCTGCTCTGTTGATGTGATTAACTTGGCCAATTGAAAATTAGGAGATGTGATGCAAGCAGAGGCTTTGCATGTGATATGTGGTTTGGCTTGGATTTTAAACTATAGTGCTCCCCCATGAGAAGAGCTCACCCTGGTACTGGATGCTCCTTTAACCTTAGTCCCAGAATGAATAAATATGGAGCTAATCTAAAATCATCCACAGCCTAGAGCCAATTTCAGATGATAATTGTTTGGATCAGAATCATGCAGTCAAGCCAAGCCCCAATCAGTCAAACCACAGTCAATAAATACTTGTGCTCATAAGCCGCTGAGGTTTTGGCAGTATCCTATGTGGCATTATTTTGGCAGTAGATGACTGATACATATCCCTTTGCTTCAGTTAGGCTCTTTTCTTTATTATATCTTCTAACTTTCCATGCATAGTCTGACCTTTGTTCTGAGTATTGCAGAGTCTTGGAATGCTAGTCTCTGTTCTCATCTGCTTTCAATTTTCAAGGCCCGCCATATTTTCTTTCTTTGTAAGAACTCAGGCCAGCTTGCTAAGTGATGAGAGACTATGGGGAAAAACAAAGCATTCTAGACCAACTGACCACCAGTTGATCTCAAGCATGCAGAACATAAATGAGATCTGCAGCAGCATCTATCCACCCACAGCGGACTACCGATGCTTGAATGGACTCAGCCTACTACAGACTTAGGAGCAATAATAAATGATTGCTGTTTTAAGCCACCGTGTTTTACAGTGGTTTGTTACCCAGCAAAAGCTAACCGATACATGAGTGTTAATAAATACTACTCAAATATATTGAAACACAGGCTCATATTACTTTCTATGGTATATGTTTGAATTCATTAACAATGTGAAAACATTTAAAGATGTATACTGTTTGCACAAATTACAATAACATTGTGCTAAATAAGAAACACGCTATGCTTGGAATTTTATTTAAAAATAATGAGAAACTTGATGCTTGCCCTGTTTTCTTTGTCTATATATTTAATTGATTACGTACTTTAGACTAGGGGCCCTACAGCATACTCACAATACAAGAGACAAACTTGAGTACAGGAAACTTCTTTCTCATCACTTTCCCTGTTTCCTCTCCCCTCACACACTGCTCTCTGTAGCAATACCCATCTTCTTGTACATTCTTGAATTTTTCATACTATTTGAAACTTCAGCACATTTCATGCTGTTTTCTTTGCCTGGACCTTGTTTCTATTTTTCTCTGCCTATATAATGCCTACTATGCTTAAAATCTCAGTTGAAACATTACCTTCTCCAGAGGGCCTTTCCTGCTTCAAATTTGCGTGTAATTCTAATTTTTAGTATACCCACTCTTCCCTGTAAATAATCCTGTATTAGTCTGACTATGGGAGAAACAGTAACATGTACTAGTCACTGAGAGACAAAACACATCGTATAGGCAACTTCTTCCATTTGTAAGGTAATTTTGTATGTCTTCTGGGAAAGTCTTGGGTGTGAACAAGCAATCTAACAAGTCTGCAAGATCAAATGCAAAGGTGTGGCTGAGACACAGAGTAAAACTGGTTCTGTTATTTCAGTAATAGAACCACAGGGTTTGCAGACATCACCCAGTATGTCTGATTCGCACCTCATTATCAGTTGTGGACCCTGAGGTTTTACGTGCCTGCATGGTAGCTGATTGCTCCTGGAAATTATCAGCTGCCCTTGAACTTCACACAGATACAAATAATCAGCAGCTTCACTAACTTGATTCAGTGAGCAAATGACTGAAGACGGCCTGCAGGAAACGAGTGAGCACGTGCACACACACACACATACACGCACATATGTGTATATACACAGTGAATATACCTCTACAAGCAGTTGTTCTAGAGTTCTTAACACCAACATTTTGCGGAAACAGCCAACACTGGGGTAACAATACTCTTTGATTATTCTAGAAAAGCACTGATTTAGTCCTTTTGACCAAATGTATTGTATTAATAGTATCCCTTTCACTCTCAAAAGTGCCCTAGTTTAGATACTCAATTGTACTGTCACTACAATTATGCTTTTGATGCAAAATGGATCTTTCTGTATAACACTAGCAGTTCTTCTTCTTCTCCTTCCTCTTCTTTGTTTTCGTTTTTGAGATGGAGTCTGCTCTTGTCATCCAGCCTGGAGTGCAATGGTACAATCTCGGCTGACTGCAACCTCCACCTCCCGGGTTCAAGTGATTCTCCTGCCTAAGCCTCCCAAGTAGCTGGGATTACAGGTGCTGGCCAACACGCAAGGCTAACTTTTTTGTATTTTTAGTAGAGATGGAGTTTCACCATATTGGCCAGGCTGGTTTCAAACTCCTGACCTCAGGTGATCTGCCCGCCTCAGCCTTCCAAAGTGCTGGGATTACAGCTGTGAGCCACTGCACCCGGCCTAGCAGTTCTTTTAAATGTAATATTAGCCAGTCCTTCAAATAATAATGGGCATTTTTATGTTTTTACTGTTTTACTACTATTTTTATTGCACTCAATGTATATACAATAATGTGTACTAATTTTAAGTACACAGTTTGTTGAATTTTGATAATTGTGTTCATATATACGTATACTACTTTAAGATAAAAACAGTTTTATTACTCTCTAAAGTTTCTGCATGCTCCTTTCCAGTGTATTACCTGATTCTTCCAGAAAAGGATGTATTTGGTTTCTGTCATCATCATTTCATTTATCTGTGCTACAAATTCATAAACATGGATTTATTTTTTACTTCAGGTAATGTTTCAGCATTCATAACCACTATTGACTGTTGTGTATATCAACAGTTTGTACCCTTTCATTACTGAGTACACATATTGCATAATTCATTAACCCATTCAACTAAGGATATCTGTTGGGTTGTATTCAGTTTCTGTTATTATAAAATAAAGCTGGTGTGAAGATTTTTGTACATGTCTTTTTGTAGCCAAAGTTTTAATTTTTCTTGGGTAAGAAGCCAGGAGTAAAACTGCTGTGTCATAAGGTAGGCGTAGGAATAAATTTATTAAAACACTTCCCAACTCTTCCATCTGGTGGTACCATTCTACACTCCCAGCCTTAATGTATGGGATTCCCAATCGTTCCACATTTTCACCAACACTTGGTCTTTACAGTCTATTTCTTTTTAGCCGTTACAGCAAGTGAAACTAGTGACAATAATCTTTTGAATATGAATCACAGTCAAAAGTATTTTCTGAAAATACAACTTACCATAATCACTGAAAAGAGTGATATTTTGATAAATCCAACTAACTACAAAATAAAGAAAATGATTTTAAGTTTTCTAATTTATTTTAATGCTTTAGAATATATTTTAAAGGCATTACATAACAACACTTTAAAAAAGAAAAGGATTGCAGAACATACATATATTTTGGCTGTAGTTTTCCCTTAATTAAAATTATTGCCTTGCTTTTTAGAGATTATCATAATCTACAGTTCATATTAGTTCAATACTCAATCATTTCAAAGGAGATTTGAGGCTTTTTTCATAGTCAAGTTGAAAAATATGGTACTGATCTTAAAATTCTAAAGTCTGAAGTATTTTGTAACTAGGTCAGAAAAATTATATTCTTCTTAGTTAATTAGCACACTTTAGAGTAACATGATTCTTAACGCTTATTCAGAGAAAAAAGGAAATCAGAAAATCTGAGGCCACAACACATGCTAATCGTGTTAAATCGTTATGTGATCACAGATTATTAAAATCTTTTTATTTAAAAATGAGTTATAGTAGATAAAGATAGCTGAGTAGCAGTTTCTGCCTGAATGTATTCATTTTTATTTTTAGACATCTGGTTATAATTTTAAGGAACACTTTAAGTAAAGAATATTTAAAAAGAAGTCTTTATACAGTGTTAGACTACGAAAGAATTATTTAATTCAAGATAGAATTCAGTGTTTGTACTTGCCACCCACGTAGTCAGGAAGAAAATGCATAAAGGTAATTTACCTTTCTGTAATCAGTTCAATGCCTTAGGGTGCACTGTGGAGCAACACAAATTATTCAGTGAAAATCTTTTATAGCTATGGCTGATTATTATCCAAAGATGAGTCCCTATAGTATAACTTTGGCAAAAAATATTCAAGCTTAGCATCAACCGTCAATCACCATATTAGCAGAAATCCATTATCCTGTCAGTCTAAGAGTTTTGGATAAAATCCATTTGATGATTCTTGATGAATAATAACCTCTTTGCTAAGAAAGCAATTAGAAACACAATGTTATATCAAATAGAAAATAAATTTAATGTTTTCTTATCAAAGCCACTTTACAATCCTGTTGTCTTCCAAATTTGTTATATAAATATTAGCATAGCACTCACCTAGTTTTACTATCTAAAATAGATATTATTTACAAATTCCATACTTATTGGCAAAAATATAAATACATAATGATATGTAAAATTCTTATTACTTTAATTTTATCAGACAAAGGTGACTATGCATTACCTTATGGGTAGCCACACAGATGTACATATGCTGATTCACTACACGTTATATAAAAGCTAAATTCCTTAAAGTTCAGACATTGCGAAAAAAACTATAGTGGCATCCATGCTTAAGAAAGAAGAGAAAATAATAATAAGAAGGTCTTAAAGTACTTTGATAACAAAAAACATAAAATTAATAAAGCAAGGTAACCGTATGTTGTGCCCCTGTGAAATAGCAACTAAACTTAAAGAAGTCACCTGCTGCTGGACGCAGCCATGGAAAAAAATCTCGTTCGCTCTGTGACTTCTACTCACCCCATGTCCTTTTCTTGAACTCAGCCAAGCCATGGTCTCTGTCTTGGAAGGGTTGTGGGATGAATCTCCTTGATCTCTGCCCATTTTCCTTTTTTCTCCACAACTCAGTAATCTCAGTCTTTCTATCAAGCTACTACTATACTTACTTTGTTTCTTTTGTTTAAGGTAAAGTTCAAAATGTATTGAAGTGTGTACATATTCATTAGAAAGTTATTATTAGCTTTACTAATATTTTTATTAGGAGTATTTGTCTTAGTAAATTAGTTACAAAGCTGCACATGATTTTAGTGGCCCTCCTATGACCCTATGTTCAGCATAATCCTCTTCAATTTTAATCCAATGATTCTGCAGAATATAAGCGTTGTTTTTTTTGTTTGTTTGTTTGTTTTTCAGAAACACACATACTGTGTTACAAGATATGTCCACAAGGCACACACATATAATCATTTGCTAGGTACTTCTGCCATCCTCTAACTTAAAAGAGCAAAGTGGCCTATATCTAAATATTTCTATCCTGATCTACCTCCTTCAAGTGTTTGCACACACATGCACACATCCATACACACACACACAGACACACACACACACACACAAGCTATTTTCTACCAATGAGCATAATAACATAAAATCTCTGAATGTCATAAGGCATATTAAGAGGATTTGTTCATAAATTTAGCACTGTGGTAAGCATTTATATAAGTAGATTAGAGCATATTTACAACTCCAGGAGCTGGCATCCACAGGGCAGGCACAAATAATACTCACAAAACTGTTCAAAGCATTTACATAAGGCAGTGGAATTTTTGTCACAACAGTTGCCTCATCTAGGAAATATCACAAGAGTTCAGAGGAGGGGAGATCACTGGGGGTCCAAGTACATGCTCGTATCAAGTCAAATCTAATCTAGAGTGACTAAAGAAACTGGAAGAAATAGGAATATATGTCATCTTCCTGAGCATCAATTTTACTCAATGGTAATTTAAAACTTTAATATCTTTGTGAAATATGGCTATGTGTGGAAGTCAGGTTTCAAATATGTAGGATAATTTAGAAAAGCTTCATGTGTGGCAGAACACTTCAGTCTTGGCCGGACCACTCTTTCCACCCTCTTCCTCCAATGTATGGCTCGTCTCTTATTCTATTTTTTGATTAGAAAAAAATGATAAACAGAAAATGAACAAGTTCATACCAAATGTCCACATACAAACTATCCATGTTGAATATTTTGCCTTATCTCTTTTAAATCACTTTAGAGAAAATGTAACATAAGGAATTAATGCCTCCTTTGTAATCCACAACCATTTCAAACCCAAACCTTCCTTTCTCCACAGAGAAAATGCATCTTCCTAAAAATACCATATATAATTTCTGTCAATGTTTGCATGCTGTTAACTATAAATACAATATACATATAAAACTATAACATACAGATATTTTTAAATAATGCATATTCCTGTTTTGATATTTTACAAGGTTTTTTAAAAGAGATCATTTTATATAACATTGTGCAACTAGTTTTTTTCATTTGTTATATATTCTGAAGAATTATATAAACTGATATATCGATTACTAGATTATGCATTATAATAGCTAAAAAATATTCCGTTTTATGATACACCAAAACAACTTTATCTCTCCTGCCTTTGATAGACATGTTTCTCTACTACAAGCAATGCTACTAAAATATTTTTCTTGAGAGGAGAAGAAAATGGATAGGAGACAGGACTAACGTGCAGCTCCCACTTTGACAGACAGAACAGTGTGTGGAGACTCACATTTTGAACTTTTGCTCCAAGAATGTATTAGTTTGTTTAAATGGTGCTGATAAAAACGTACACCAGACTGATCAATTTATAAAAGAAAGATTTAACTGGACTTACAGTTCCACGTGGCAGGGGAGCCTCATAATCATAGCAGAAAGCCAGGAAGAGCAAGTCACATCTTAACATGGATGGCAGTAAACAAATATGAGAGAGCTTGTGCAGGGGAATCCTTTTTAAAATTATCAGATCCCATAAGACTTATTCACTATCACAAGAACAGCACAGGAAACACTTGCCCCCATGATTCAATTACCTTCCACCAGGTCCCCCCAACAACACATGAGAATTCAACATGAGATTTGGGTAGGGACACAGCCAAACCATATAATTCCACCCCTAGCCCCTCCCAAATACCATGTCATCACCTTTCAAAAGCAATCATGCTTTCCCAACAGTCCCCCAAAGTCTTAACTAATTTCAGCATTAACTCAAAAGTCCACAGTCCAAAGTCTCATCTGAGACAAGGCAAAACATTTCTGCCTATGAGCCTTTAAAATCAAAAGCAACTTAGTTACTTCCTAGATGCAATGAGGGTACAGACATTGGGTTAATACAGTCATTCCAAATGGGAAAAATTGACCAAAACAAAGGAGCTACAGGCCCAAGGTATGCCTGAAATCCAGTGGGGCAGTCAAATCTTTCTTTCTTTTCTTTTCTTTTTTTTTTTTTTTTTAAGACAGAGTCTCACTCTGTCTCCCAGTCTGGAGTGCAGTGGCATGATCTCTGCTCATTGCAAGCTCTGCCCCCTGGGTTCACGCCATTCTCCTGCCTCAGCCTCCTGAGTAGCTGGGACTACAGGTGCCCACCACTACACCCGGCTTTTTTTTTTTTTTTTTTGTATATTTAGTAGAGACAGGGTTTCACCATGTTATCCACGATGGTCTCGATCTCCTGACCTTGGGATCCACCCACCTCAGCCTCCCAAAGTGCTGGGATTACAGGTGTGAGCCACTGCACCTGGCGGGGAGTCAAATCTTAAAGCTCCAAAATGATCTCCTTTGACTCCATGTCTCACATTCAGGTCACGCTGATGCAACAGGTAGATTCCCATGGTCTTGGGATGCTCCACCCCTGTGGCTTTGCAGGGTAAAGACTCCCTCCTGGCTGCCTTCACAGGCTGGCATTGAGTGTCTTTTGCTTTTCCAGGCACATGATGCAAGCTGTCAGTGGATCTACCACTCTGAGGTCTGGAGGATGGTGGTCCTCTTCCTCACAGCTCCACTAGGCAGTGCCCCAATAGGGACTCTGTGTGGGGGTTCCCACCTCACATTTCCCTTCTGCATTGCCCTGGCGGAGGTTCTCCATGAGGACCCTGCCCCTACAGCAAACTTCTGCCTGGGCATCCAGGCATTTCCATACATCTTCTGAAATCTAGGTGGTGGTTCCCAAACCTCAATTCTTGACTTCTGTGCACCTGCAGGCTCAACACCATGTGGAAGCTGCCAAGGCTTGAGGCTTACACCCTCTGAAGCCACAGCCCAAGCTGTACCTTGGCCCCTTTTAGGCACAGCTGGAGTGGCTGGGATACAGGGTACAAAGTCCCTAGACTGTACACACCATGAGGACCCCGGGCCTGGCCCACAAAACTATTTTTTCCTCCTAGGTCTCCAGGCCTCTCATGGGAGGGGCTGCCATGAAGACCTCTGACATGCCCTGGAGACATTTTCCTCACTGTCTTGGGGGTTAACATTTGGCTTCTCATTACTTATGCAGGTTTCTGTAGCTAGCTTGAATTTCTCCTCAGAAAATGGGATTCTCTTTTCTATCACATTGTCAGGCTGCAAGTTTTTTGAACTTTTATGCTCTGCTTCCCTTATAAAACTGAATGCCTTTAACGGCACCCAAGTCACCTCTTGAATGCTTTGCTACTTAGAAATTTCTTCTGCCAGATACCCGAAATCATCTCTCTCAAGTTCAAAGTTCCGCAAACCTCTAGGGCAGGGGCAAAATGCCACCAGTCTCTTTGCTAAAACATAACAAGAGGCATCTTTGCTCTAGCTCCTGACAAGTTCCTCATCTCCATCAGAGACAACCTCTCCCTGGATTTCATTGTTCATATCATTATCAGCATTTTGCTCAAAGCGATTCAACAAATCTCTAAGATGTTCCAAACTTTCCCACATTTTCCTGTCTTCTGAGCCCTCCAAATTGTTTCAACCTCTGCCTGTTACCCAGTTCCAAAGTCGCTTCCACATTTTCAGGTATCTTTTAGCAGCACCACATTCTACTTGTTCCAATTTATTGTATTAGTTTGTTTTCATGGTGCTGATAAAGATATACCCAAGACTGAGCAATTTACAAAGGAAAGAAGTTTAATTGGACTTAAGTTTCACATGGCTGAGAAGGCCTCACAATCATGGCAGAAGTCAAGGAGAAGCAAGTCACATCTTATGTGGATGGTGACAGACCAAAAATAAGAGAGCTTGTGCAGGGGAACACCTCTTTTTAAAACCATCAGATCTTGTGAGACTTATTCACTCTCACGAGAATAGCATGGGAAAGAGCTGCCCCCATGATCCAATTACCTCCCACCGGGTCCCTCCCACAACACATGGAAATTCAAGATGAGATTTGGTTGGGGACGCAGCCAAACCATATCAAAGAACCACTTCGGGAACATACCAGGGAAACGGAAAGAGTTCAGAGGCTTTGAAAGAAATGGTGTGTTTCTGCAAACTCCATGAAGAGCCAAAAAACTGTGAGTTCCCAAAGTGTGAGAGAAGGGAACGTCTGCCTCTGAACATACATCCCTGCTGAGTATTCTGAAAAATCCAGATAGTGGGAGAAAGATTTAGCCTTACCTAGAGTTGAAATGGATTTAGGGAGCTAAGAGAAATACAAAAGTAGAAGAAACAGTGTGGGCCAGGCATGGTGGCTCACACCTGTAATCCCAGCATTTTGGGAGGCTGAGGTGGGTTAATCACCTGAGGTCAGGAATTTGAAACCAGCCTGGCCAACATGGCGAAACCCAGTATCTACTAAAAGTAAAAAATTAGCCAGGCATGGTGGTGGGTGCCTGTAATCTCAACTACTCACGAGGCTGAGGCACGAGAATCACTTGAACCCAGGAGGCAGAGGTTGCAGTGAGCTGAGATCATGCCACTGCACTCCAGCCTGGGTGACAGAGCAAGATTCTGAAAAAAATAAAATAAAAAATAAAAAAATAAAACAGAAAGAAAGAAGGAAAGAAAGAAAGGGGGAGAGAGAGAGAGAAAGAAAGAAAGAAAGAAAGAGAAAGAAAGAGAAAAAGAGAGAGAGAAAGAGAGAAAGAAAAGGAAGGAAGGAAGGAAAGAAGGAAGGGAGGAAGGGAGGGAGGGAGGAAGAGAGAGAGAAAGAGAGAAGAGCCCTGTAGGCATTCCTTGTCCCCAGCTCAAACCCAGGGAAGCCATCCCTGAGTTTATCTCACAGGGGTCCTTGATGAAGGCAACCCACAGAATTAGAGAGGGGCTACAGGGTGAAAGAAGCTTCTAGTTGAACTTTGTAATAACTCTGACTGAGCATAATTTTTCCTGCGTAGAATCTAGGGGTGAACAGGAAGTGCGGATACAAGCACAGAAGCCACAGCTGATGCTGTAGGTAGGTGGAGAGGGACAAGGCCTGAAAACCCTGCTTCCTTTCTCAGCAGGGAGGCCTGTTGCCTGGGAAAAGATCTCAGCACTATGCACCAGCTGGCTGGATATAAACTCAGCGCTGTTAGTGGGGCACAGCGGGAGTGAGACTGCCCTTGCTGGCTGCGTAGGAGCTCCGTGAAGCTTATCACTTCTGGCTTCCCTGGCAACCTGTATGAGACAACAGAGACAGCCATAATCCCCTTTGGAACATAACTCAATTGCCTGAGAACCACCCCCTACCCCCAACAGTGACCACAGCAGGCCCCACCCAAAGAGAGTCATAGCTCAGACACGCCTCATCCTGTCTCCACCTGCTGGTATTTCTCTACCTGCACTGGTAGCCAAAGACAAAAGACATAAATTCCTTGGAGCTCTATGGCCCCACCCATTTCCTGAGAAATGTGAATACTTACCCTAGCCAACTTAGGGCAAGCTTATATCCCTCTTCTGCTACCACAGCTGGTGCTCTCTTGAAAGTGCCACCTCCTGGCTGTAGGCCAACAAACTCAAGCCAACAACTCACAACAAAACAATCCTGCTCCACAGAAGGAGAAAACAACACCTGCAACATCCTGGCTAACCAGAGGTCCTGAGTCTGTCCATGTGACAACTTCACTGCTAGCATCACCAGCATTCAATAAAACCAGCACACTAAAAAAAATTACAATCAAGGACTTTCACAGAGTCTACCTCACTCCCCTGCTACCTCCAACAGAGTAGGCGCTGGTATCCGTGGCTGGGAGACCTGAAGATGAATCGCATCACAGGACTCTTTGCAGACATTTCCCAGCACCAACCCAGAGCCTGGTAGCCCCGCTGGGTGGCTAGACCCAGAAAAGCAATAACAATCACTGCAGTCAGCTCTCAGGAAGCCCCATCCCTAGGGTAAAGAGGAGAGAACCCAGAAATAAAGTCAAATACTTACAGCTAACTGATCTTCAACAAAGCAAACAAAAACATAAGTGGGAAAAGGACACCTTATTCAACAAATGGTGGTGGGATAATTGGCAAGCCACATATAGAAGAATGAAACTGGATCCTCATCTTTCACCCTATACAAAAATCAACTCAAGACATATCAAAGAATTAAATCTAAGACTTTAATCCATAAAAATTCTAGAAGATAACATCAGAAAAACTCTTCTAGACATTGGCTTAGGTAAAGAGTTCATGATGAAGAAATCAAAAGCAAATGCAAGAAAAATAAAGACAAATAGATGGAACTTAATTAAACTAAAAAGCATCTGCACAGCAAAAGAAATAATCAGCAGAGTAAACAGACAACCCACAGAGTGGGAGAAAATCTTCACAATCTGTGCATCCAACAAAGGACTAGTATCCAGAATCTACAAGGAACTCAAACAAATCAGCAAGAAAAAAACAATTCCATCAAAAGGTGGGCTAAGAACATAAATAGACAATTCCCAAAAGAATATATACAAATGGCCAACAAATGTGAAAAAAATGCTCAACATCACTAATGATCAGGGAAATCAAAACCACAATGCAATACCACTACTCCTACAAGAATAGTCATAATTAAAAAATCAAAAAATAATAGATGTTGGTGTGGGTATGGTGAAAATGGAACACTTTTACACTGCTGGTGGGAATGTAAACTAGTACAACTACTATGGAAAACAGTATGAAGACTCCTTAAAGAAGTAAAAAAAGAACTACCATTTGATCCAGCAATCCCACTACTGGGTATCTACCCAGAGGAAAAGAAGTCATTATATGAAAAAGACACTTGCACAGGCATGTTTATAGCAGTACAATTTGCAATTTCAAAAATATGGAACCAGCCTAAATACCCATCAATTAATGAGTGCATAAAGAAACTGTGAGATAGATAGATATATAGATATATATATAGAGATATATATATATATAATTACAGAAATGGTGTGTGTGTGTGTATGTATATATATATATATATATATCACAGAAATGGTGTATGCATATATATAAAACAGAATACTACTCAGCCATAAAAAGGAACAAAATAATTACAATCACACCAACCTGGATGACGTTGAAAACCATTAATCTAAATGAAGTAAATGAAGTAACTCAGGAATGGAAAACCAAACATGGTATGTTCTCACTTATAAGTGGGAGCTATGCTATGAGGACACAAATGCATAAGAATGAGATAATAGACTCTGGGGATACTGAGGGAAAGGTGGGACAGAGAGGATGGATAAAAGACTCCACATGGGGTACAGTGTACACTGGCTGGGTGATGGTTGCATCACAATCTCAGAAATCACCACTAAAGAACTTATGCATGTAACCAACCACCACCTATTACCCAAAACTGCCAAAATAATAAAAAATAAAACAAAACATAAAACTTATCTTTCTGTCCCTCCTTTTATGCATGTGCAAAAGTATCTTCAACTGATTCCTAGAAGTTGAAATGCCAAGTCATCATTTATGCACAGCTTCAACTTCAACAGACATTGCCAAATGGTTATGTGTGGTGTTGAGAGCATTTGTGCCATTCAACAAATGCACTGGCCTCTCTGCCTTCCAGGCATTTCTGCCCTACGTAGGTTTAGGTGGTACCATATGATTGGACAACAATTAACAAACAGAAGGGTTTTGTGATATTTACCACTTTTAAGAGTACAAAGTTATTTCTCATTTTTAATTTTAGTTTTTTGGTTTTTATTTTAATTCCCTTGATAGCATATAAGAAGGTTGGGAACTTCATCATCTGTTTATTGGCCGTTCGGGTTTATTAGCCATGAGAATTTCAGCATTGAGGAATTCATATTATTGCCAATTTTTCTATTGCATTGGCTACATTTTCTTAATTGCCATTCATTCTAGATTCTGGATATATATCAATTAACAATTTGTATCTATAAATTATCAATGTCATCTCCTAGTTTGTGTTTCATCTTTTTATTTTGTGTAACATACATTTTGTCATAGAGACTATGTTTTTAATTTTAAATATTTAAAGGTTTAAATTTACTTATAATTTATAATATTTGCTTATTTAAAATAGATTTCTTTACTGCTCTCATAAATGTGGTCTCATAATTTTGCCTTTTTTCTTACTTTGAGTGGTTTGGTAGAAGTAAAAATTATAATTTGGGATATAGAACACTATTCTTATCCCTAAAGGTTAGACCTGTAGTCAGACACATGTATAAAATTTCTTATATAGCAGGTTCATTTTTTAGAAGTTACTCAACATTAACATTAATAAATAAAAATGTATTTTAAATATCTAAACACTCTCCATCATTTATGAAATCAGTGTTAAGATATTCCAAATAGTGTAGTATCATCTTTAATGTTTTTTTCAAAGCATATTAATTCCAGGTTTTCTAGAGCCAAAAGAAGTGGTTCAGAAAAGAAAAGAATGAGCAAAATAATATGTCTTATTATTGTTAGTGAGACTTATATAAAGTCAGAAAAACATTCAGTGAAGATCATTTTATTATTACATGTGATACTAAGTGGACATTTAAAGTATTTAAAGAATCAACAGAATGAGACTTCTGTGCACAATAATGCTAACTGAAAAATTCAGACCAACCCTCCAAACAAAGACACTAAAATATAAAGGTTAATTGTCCTTTAAAAAAATCTTCCTAAAAGTAACAACCATCACATAATTATTCACTACACCAAAACCTAGAAGAAGAAATGAATGAAGCCAGACAAGGTCAGCACTCAAAAAAATGTCAGCACATTTTTTGCCTCTGAGAATATGTATATATATTTAATTATGGGAGAAAAATCCTGAGACATAATTGAATTTTGGTGATGATGTAGGACCAAAGGAAAAACATAAAGTCCATGGTCCCCCTGAGATTTGAAATGTTCAAGCAGGAATCCTAATTTATTCCTTTTCTTTATGCACAAATTCAAAAAAATAGATTTCAGAGTAAGTATGAATCACAATTAAACTAGTCCTCTCCCAAAGTTGCAGTCTAGCTTTGAATATCTGAGCGATGATCAGGAATTCTTCAGCCTAGAACTTAGAGTATAAGAGGAAGGACGTGCTTCAGTGAACAATTGTGCATTGTCTAGAGCAGAAGTTGGCAAACCACAGCCTCTGGCCACATCCAGCCCATCATCTCTTTTTGTAAATAAAATGGTATTTGAACATAGTTGCAACAATGTATTTCCATATTATTTATGGTTACTTCAGCTCCACAGTGGCTGAGTTAAGTAGTTATGGCAAAGACAATATGGCCCACAAGGTCTGAAATATTTGCTATGTAGCTTTTTACAGAAAAGGTTTGCCCACCCCTATCTAGAGCACACCTTCTGAGTTACCTTATTCTGATTCTGATATTTTATAGCTCTGTAGGTTGTTTATAACCTACAATACTACAGACAAGAATTTGATAGCAATACTCAAATTCTTGTCTGTAGACATGGAAAGCATCTATCCCCCACTGTGACTGAAGAGAGTTTTATTTCCATTTGCACATTCATTTCCATATTCCTGATCTTTAAATATGTTTTCTGGATTTCCCTTTGAGCTAGTTAAACATCTTCCCAGTTTCCTAATTAATGAGTTAAATAAAATCCTTAACACAGATTCATTTTTCCATCTGCATGAAGTCATGATTTTAAATTTCTTTTGAAAATTATTTTTAACAGTGCTCTCAAATTGTCACTATTTGAGGTTAAGCTACATATTTGTATAATAAAGTCATTCTTAGACAGCATATATTGACTTAATGATGAAATATGTAAGACTGCTAGGCCATTTTGCTATGTTGGGGGCAATTTTTTCCTGCAGTTTCATATTGAACTATTAGAATTCAGCAGACCAAATTGCGTCAGATCCGCTAGGATCTGATATGTTGAGATACATAAAGCTTATGACTCCATATAAAGACAGTCTTGCTATTTGTAGAGCTGCCACACATTTGTGTCCTAAAAATCTGAGAACTCCAATAAAATGTGTTTTACATGATTTCCATCCAAAGTAAAATGTAGTGTGCTTATAATTTTATTTACTGCTTTGTTTAGTCTGGTTTTAAAGGAAAGGTTCTCTGTTTCAACAAGCTCAGTGAGAGCTAAATCTTGCACTTAAGTTTTACACATCCAATGATGAGACACATTTTCCAATGACGTGCTTCTGCTTTGTACATTTCAAAATGCGTTTCTTTACAACTCATATATATCCAGTGCTGTGTGCTAAAGGAAATGATATGCTGAAATAGATGACAACAACTGAGCTATACATGAACATGACTGTGACACACCCAATTATATCCCCCTGAACACAAACCAATGGTATTGCCGTCTCTACCTCCCCTTAGCTGAATCCCAAATGGACCTGATCCACCCTACGTGAAGGGACGTGTGATAGGAAGGCAGAATGAAAGAAATATAGTCTAAACTAAATTGCATTAAAATATTTTACTTCTAAACATACTTCCAGGGTTCTTCATGAGGTGTACAGTAACATGTTGCAGGCGGAGTCTAGGCTCACTCATTTTACGCCTTATGCTGGCTTAAGGCTGGTACCTTGCAGAACTGTAATTACATAATGAATGGTGGTTTCAGAAAGAGGATGCTTCAGGTATCATTACATCTTAATGTAATACAGGATGAAGGACCACAGGAAATGACCAAGATCAACATTTATTTGATTGCTCTTTTTATTACAAAATTTAAATAAATATTTTAAAAAGAGAAAATCATTTTGTCATGGCATAACAATTTAGCCCCAAATAATATACATCATCTGGTTCCTGAAAGGGAGAAAAAAAATCCAACTTTCTCAATAGTCAAAGCTAAAGTCTGTTATCCAATAATATGTAGGAAAAAAAAAAACACACTTTAAAGCCATATGTAAAGTTAAAGCAAATAGTGGTCTCAACTATCTGATTTAAATTTAACCAAGGAGCTCTCAAAAATAGAAATTGATCTGATTCCTATATATATACCTAAATGTTTTTGTGAATTCTTTCCAGGCGAGCAGTTTCTATGACACTGTACCAGTGGCACCCTATTGTCACAGACATTATTATGCTGAAGCTAGATTGCAGATCTGTGAAATTAGGGTATTACAAGATTTCTACAACTGGGAATCAATACAGGATCAGTACTTCACCTGACCCTTTCTCATCACTAAAGCCGCATCATTAGATTGTACATATTTTACTGCATAAGAGCATCTGAGTGTTTGATGTCTTGAATTGCTCAATTTTCCAATAATTTAAATGGACAGATGTCCCACTGTTCTTGATACTCACCCACCGGATTTAAATAGCTTCTTTATTTAAAAAGATTTGTGTCTGCTCTCAAATATAGAGGAATTAATGTTCCACATGAACACGTTTTGTTTGGTAGGAAATCTACAAGCTCTGCAGAATCTCTGGCACAATTTACAATCAATATAATATATTAAATTAGAAGGAACACTCTGGCCAATGTGAATACTGATCTCCAAAATTTGTCTTGTGCAACCTGTCAGTAAAATATATGTGTTTTCAAGTATAAGTTATATCATTATATGCCATGAATATTAATAACTTTAATACACATAAAATACTTCCAGGTAAAGTTATCATATTTAACATACACATCTACTTTGGCTGTCTCCCCAAACCCCAATAAATAACAGTAAAAATGTAATGTGAATATCATTAAACCACAAAGAAAAATAGAGAGGAGACCACAGCAATAAAATGTTGGAAGCTGAAAAGTACAAGGACTAGGGATAAATGACTTAGGAAGAGAAATTAAAGCCAAGCTAAAGCTAAGTGTGAAAAGTCATTTTATAACATCCTAACTTATGCTGCAAAGTTCCAAAAGACTAAGAAATTTGAGGCACTAGGAATTCATAGAAGTGAGGGAAAAACACAAAACTAAAACTAGAAGCTTTAAAAAATTAGTATGGAAGCTATTCAAGAGCTCCTTTCTCTATTCTGACAAAAGATTGATAAATAGGAGCCGAGTGTAATGGCTCATGCCAGTAATGCCAGCACTTTGGGAGGCCAAAGTGGGAGGATGCTTTGAGGCCAAGAGTATAAGGCCAGCCCACCTAGGCAACACAGCGAGACCCAATCTGTTAACAACAACAACAAAAAAAATAGCCAAGTGTAGTGGTGTGCATTTGTAGTTCTAGCTGCTCGACAGGCTGAGGCAGGATAACAGCTTAAGCCCAGGAGTTTGAGGCTGAAGTGAGCTTTGATTGTGCTGCTGTATTCTAGCCCGGGTGACAGAACGAGACTCTGTCTCTAAAAAGATTGGCAAATAGTAAGATGGTAAACTAAAAAAGGTAGAAGTAGTTGCATCAGAGGAGGAAAAAAAAAATGTTAATGATCTTTGTGAACTTCCTGAATCTACAAAATGCTTTGTATAAAACTAATGCAAATAGAAGAGTTAATATATTTTAATAATTAGACATTACCCTCCCTAATTTGGAGACCACTGGTATAGAAAATGGACTGGAGGAAGTGAATTAAAGGTAAAAGTCCCAGCAGTAAGACCATCATTTAGGGTCAAGAATAGGCATTAAATTGCCACTGCACTGGGCCTCAGGTCACTCTCATCAGGAGTGACAGGAGTCACAGCTGGGGTAGCTGCAGCTTCCATGGAAGTGTTCAGGTCACTCAAGAGACAAAGTTCACGCTCAAGTTAGACTGGGTCTCCCCAAACCTGGTGAAGAGTAATACTGAGTGTATAGCCTTCAACTGTTGTTATCACAGATCAAGAGGGGCCCCAAGATTCCAGCCTGCCTCATCTCTACCTATCTTAGCCTCATCACTATTAACTACACTGAGTCACCTGAAGTCATCTCAATAACCGGACACAATTTCTCTCTGTGTTAGTTGCTCCAAGATCCCTACCCCTCCCATCATTTTTGTTCTTCTACATTCTAGGTTTTCATATTGGGCTCTGAACATCACTACAGCTATTGATTTGAATCATTCCTTGGATGTCCTGTAGGAAGCTCATTCTCAACATGTACTAGATTGTACTCTAGATGCTCACCAACCTACTTGATAACAATCCCCTGTTTCCATTTTCTCATATTTCACTTGGTGCCATATTGACACTCTCCTTTCTCTCATATCCCACATTCAATCTGCCAGGAGATTTGGTAGGTTAATCTTAAAATCATGTCCATAATCCTCACCACATGCTTTCAATCTGGACTTTGCAACCACTCTTTCTTTCTTGGATTACTGCCATGGATTTCTAATAAGTCTTTCTAATTTTTCCTTGCCAACCATTCCACATTCTATTCCCAATACAGCAGCTACAAGGATTCTTAAGCCAGATTGTGTCATTCTTCAACCCAGCCATGGTTCTCCATATCCTGAATCATAATATCATAGCCCTGACAATCATCTACAATGCCCTCTGTATTCATCTTTCCCCTGACAGCTTTCTGGCCCCACCAATCATTGTTTTCATCAAAGGCAATAAGCATGCTTTAGCCCTAGCTCATTGCCTCTATCTGTACCCATTGCCTGGACTACTCTTCCCCTAATAACCACTTGACTAGCTACTTTAATTACTTCAAACTCTTTCTCAAGTAACAACTACTAAGGAGATCCTTCCTGACCATCTTATACAATTTTTGCATCCTGACAACACTTTCTCCACAGCACTCACAATCCCATATTCTGTTCAATTTTTTTCTTTATTTTTTTCACACTTATCCCCTTCTACCATACCAAATAATTTACTTATGTGTGCCTACTAAACCTTTTATTGACTTGGCATCCTTGTCATTCAGTGTTTCTTTCCTTCTGTTAGTGTGTAAGCTCTACAAGGCAGGAATTTTTGTCTTGCTCAACAATATTCTCAATTACCTAGAGCAATGCTGGGCACATAGTAAACACTCAAAAAGTAATTTCTAAAAGGATGAATTAGTGTTACAATAGTATAAGCTAATAGAATACAATATGTAAAACTCATGTGGTGATTGTAAAAACCGACCTGGGGATTCCAGTAAATCAGAAGTTTAGGAATGTTTCAGTTTAATAAGGGAGAGATGGGATAAGAAAACTCCTCATTTATGGACCAACTATTTTTAAAAATGGGCTCACCTGGCAGGTAGAATCATGGATAAAATCTGCTACTCCAAGATTTCCTATCTTGTCCTAATATTTGGTTGCCACGCAACCTAATCCAACTGAGCGTTTTTTAAAGGGATAACATATTGTACATGTTCCAAGTTTTCTATGGTGAAGAGGAATTTAGGAAATTACTTGTCATACATAAAAACATGCTTATTTTAAAAAAATCAAACAACCTACAAGTAAATGGAGTAAACAGTGAAAAATCCCCCTTTCATTTCTCCTCTCTCAGTACTACTGCCTTTGCAGATAAAATTACTGTCAAACAGCTTGATATGTGTTATTGCAGTCTATTTTCCAGGTGAACTGAGCATTTAAGCCAAAAACAACTAAGCCTGAAAACAGATTCTAAAATCCTCTTAAAATGGTATTATTGATTCCCTACTGGTTAAACATATTTTACTCTTAAAGTTTTAAAATTAAATATTAACGACAAAGGTAATTAAATCTTTAATAGTGATAATTCTGTATTAAAGAAAAATTCTCATATTTTATGTTTTTAGTTTATGTAGCTTTTAAGACACTTTTTCTTATTGTGGTAGCAGATTAGTTTATAATTTAAACTTAATATGAATATATAAGTAATTGTTTTATACTCACAATTTTTAACTTGAAATTCCACTAGGCTTACAAAACAATTAGACCTTTAAAATAATTGGAGTCAGCCAAGGCATAAGTTTAATTTTCTAGATTTCCAATAATTATTTTTAAGTGTGGGAATTTTGTTTCAATTTTGGATGAGGAAAATGATACCCATTAAAATAAGAATCAAATGTACTAAAATTATAAAAGATTTTAAAAATAGTAAAATATGTTATATATTTGAATCCTTTTGTAAAACTGCCTTTAATATAATCATTAAAATGTATTAGCTTTACCAAGGAAATAATCAGATATGTAGTTAAAAGCTAAATGATAAATCAGAGTTTTAAGAGTTTTACATTTAAATTTTAGTAAATGGAATATTAATATAAAAAATAAAGCCGCTCTAAGATAATTTTTGTGCACAGTAATACCCACAAGGACATCTAATTTATTTTTTTTAAAGTTCACATTGACATAAATGAGTTAAAAAGTTGTTGGAGACATGGTAATTTCGAATAGTCAGTAAGAGGAATAGCTCATAGCTCGACAAAACATTTTTATTGGCATTCCCTTCAACTATCTCTCTTTCACCTGCCTCCTGGAATCATCTTCCAAATATACTGCTTGCACCTAAGTCTTGACTCAGGCTCTGCTCAGACCGAAAGGCAAATACGGGACAGAACATCACAGTACTCTCAAGAAGAAGACTTCCACTTCCAACCCAGCTGAAGGAACAGTGACTGGATTTACACACTTACCTGAAACAACAAAAAGCTGAAAAGAACAAGTTTTCAATAAACATCAGACAATGAAAGACAGTGCTCCCTGAAAGACAAGAAGTAAAGAAAATGAGCTGTACAATTTCCCTAGTTTAAAGTTTGGAAAAAAGTTTTCAGCTGAAGTTCAGGAGGGCCAAGGCCAGTAACATTTTTTTTTTTTAATTTATTCTGTTTCTTTCTTTGGATAGATAAACTCCACTACTGTTCTAACGATGCAATTTTTAAATGAGAAAAACTCTGGTCATAACGTTTCTCCCCTCCCTCAGCCTCCCAACTTGGTGAGGTGTCATTTACGATTAAAAATTGTATGTATTTAAAATGTACTGGCAGGGCGTGGTGGCTCACACCTGTAATCCCAGCACTTTGGGAGGCCAAGGCGGATGGATCACGAGGTCATCAGATCGAGACCAGGTCATCCTGGCTAACATGGTGAAACCCCGTCTCTACTAAAAATACAAAAAATTAGCCTGGCGTGGTGGTGGGCGCCTGTAGCCATTCTTGGCACCCTTGAGCAAACAAAGATCAAAGAATCATAGATTGATAGATTTATCTTTTATCTCTAGGTTCTGTTTCATTGATCTATATATCTGTTCTTTCCTGCCAGTACCATATTGTTTTGATAATTTCGTAATACATTTTGAAATCAGGAAGTATGACGTCTCTTGCTTTGTTCTTGCTCAAGATTGTTTTGGCTATTTGGGGTCTTTTGTGGTTCCACATGAATGTTGGCATTGGTTTTGTCTTTCTGTAAAAACATAATTGGGATTTTGGTAGGAATTGTGTTGAATTTATACATCACCTTGGGTAGTATGAATAGATATTTTAACAATATTAAGACTTCCAATCCCTGAACAGGGAATAATTTTTCCATTTCTCTGAATCTTCTTCAATTTCGTTTATCAATTATTTATAATTTTTAGTATACAAACTTTTTACCTCTTTAGTTAAGTTCATTTCCAAGTGTTTTATTCTTTTTGTGATTATGAGATTGCTTTCTAAATTTCCTTTTGGATAGTGTATTATTTTTGTATAGAAACACAATTTTTATATGTTCATTTTTTATCCTGCAACTTTAGTGAACTGGTTTGTTATTACAGGGTTTTTTGTTGTGTTGTAGGGCTTTCTCTTCTTTGTTACCTCACAAAGATACTCTTTTATATTTTTTTAAGAGCAATTGAAATCTACTCTTCAGGGTTTTCTGTGGTCATGTTGTCTGCAAATGGATATAATTTTACTTCTTCCTTTTTTATTGGAATACCTTTTTTTTTCTTTTCTACTTGTTCTGGCTAAGACTTCCAGAAATATGTAGAATAAAAGTGATTAGAGTGGGCCTCCTTATCTTGATCTTAGGAGAAAAGTTTTCTACTTTTCCCTATTGAGTATGATGTTAACTGTGGGCTTAGAGTATATGGCCTTTATTGTGTTGAAGTAAGTTTCTTCTATACCTATTTTGCTAAGAGTTTTAATCATGAATAGATGTTGAGTTTTGTCAAATGCCCTCTCTGTATCTATTGAGATGTTTTTTTTTTTCATTTTGTTAATGTGGAATAGCACTTCCATTGATTTGCATATGCTGACCATTCTTGCATCCCATGGATAAATTATGCTTGGCCATGCTGTGAGATTATTTTAATGTACTACTGAATTTAGTTTGCTAGTATTTTATTAAGAATATTTGCATCTATGTTTATCATGGATGTTGACCTGTAGGGTTTTTTTCCTTATAGTGTCTTTGTCTGGTTTTTATATTAGGTTGGTTTAAAATTAATGGCAAAAACCACAATTACTTTTACACCAACCTAACACATTATGACATTGGCCTTATAGAATGAGTTTTAAAGTGTTCCCTTTTTAAATTAATGGAGTAGTTTAAAGAGGATTTATATGAATGCTTCTTTGAATATTTGGTAGAGTCAATCTGTGAAGCCGTCTGGTCCCAGGTGTTTCTTTTTTGGGGGATTTTCCTATTGCCGATTAAATCTCTTTATTTGTTATCAGTCTGTTAGGGCTGTTTCCTATTGATTCAGTTGTGGCAGGTTGTGTGTTTCCAGGAGTTTATCTATGACTTCTTGGTTATCCAGTTGGTTGGCATATAATTGCTCATAGTAGTCCCTTAAGACCCATTTTAATTATGAGGCATGTATTGTAATGTTTCCTCTTTCATTTTTGATTCTATTATTTGAGTCCATTCTCTCTTATTTTAGGTGGTCTAGCTAAAGGTTTTTCAATTGTTTTTTCTTTTCTAGAAAACAACTGCTTAAAAAATTTTCAACAAAATATCAGCAAAGTGAATTCACCAATACATTAAAAAGATCATTCATCATGACAAAGTGGGATTTATTCTTGGAATACAAGGATGGTTCAACAAACGCAAATCAATCAATGTGATACGTCATATCAACAGAATGAGGAACAAAGACCATATGATTATTTTAATTGAAGCTGAAAAACTATTTGCTAAAATTTAACATTATTTCATGATAAAAACTCTAAAAAAACTGCGTATAGATAGAACATACTCAACATAATAAAAGCCATATATGGCAGACCCACAGCTAGTTTCATGCTGAATGGAGAAAAACTGAAAGCCTTTCCTCTAAGATCTGAAACTTCACAAGGACGTCCACTGTCACCACTGTTATTCAGCATAGTACTGGAAGTCCTAACTAGAGCAATCAGACAAAAGAAAGATATAGCTCACATTCAGATTGGAAAGAAAGTCAAATTTTTCTCATTTGCAGGTGATATGATCTCATATTTGGAAAAACCTAAAGACTATACAAAAAATTATTAAAGCTAATAAACAAATTAAGTAAAGTTGCAGGATACCAAATCAACATGATAAAATCAGTACCATTTCTGTATACCAACAGTGACCAAACTGAAAAAGAAATTTAAAATGTAGTCCCATTTACAATAGTCACAAATAAAATTTCATACCTGAGAATTGACTTAGCCAAAGAATTAAAAGATCTCTATCATAAAAACTATAAAACACTGATGAAAGAAATTGAAGAAGACACCAAAAAATGAACAGATATTCATGTTCATGGATTGGAAGAATCAATATTGTCTAAGGGTTCAATGCAATCTCTATCAAAATTCCAATGGCATTCTTCACAGAAATAGAAAAAACAATCCTAAATTTTATATAGAACCACAAAAGGCCCAGAATAGCCAAAGCTATCCTAAGCAAGAGGAACAAAACTGAAGCAATCCCATTACCTGATTTCAAATTATACTACAGAGCTATAGTAACCAAAACAGCATGGTAATGGCATAAACACAGACATATGGACCAATGGAACAGGATAGGGAACACAAAAGCAAATCCAAACACCTACAGTGAAATAATTTTCAACCGAGTTACCAAGAATATACACTAGGGAAAAGACAGTCTCTTCAATAAATGGTGCTGGGAAAACTGAATATCCATTTGCAGAAGAATGAAACTAGACCCCTATATCTCACTACATACAAAAATTAAATCAAAATCTATTAAATACTTAAATCTAAGATGTCAAACTATAAAACTACTCAAGAAAACATTGGAGACACTCTCTAGAACATTGGAGTGGGCAAAAATTTCTTGAGCAATACCCCACAAGCACGGGCAACCAAAGCAAAAATAAACAAATGATATCACATCAAGTTAAAAAGCTTCTGCGCAGAAAAAATAATAATGAAAAAACAGCAAAGTAAAGAGACAACCCACAGAATGAGAGAATATATATTTGCAAACTACTCATTTAACAATGGTATAATAACCAGAATAGGTAAGAATCTCAAACAACTCTATTGGAAAAAAATTAATAAACTGTTTTAAAAATCGGCAAGATTTGAGTAGACATTTCTCAGAAGAAGACATATAAATGGCAAAGAGACATAAAGGTGATTAACATCATTCATCATTACAGAAATACAAATCAAAACTTCAATGAGATATTATCTCACCCCCAATTAAAAGGGCTTATATCCAAAAGACAGGCAATAACAAGTGCTGGCAAGAATATGGAGAAAAGGGAAACCTCATACACTGTAGGTGGGAATGTAAATTATTACAACCACTGTGGAGAACAGCTTGCATGTTCTTCAAAAAAATAAAAATAGAACTACCATATGATCCATCATTCCCACTACTGGGTTTATACCCAAAACCTAGGGAATAAATATATGAAGGAAACAGCTGCACCCCATGTTTGTTGCAGTTAATGTTCACAATAGCCAAGATTTGAATGCAACCTAAGTGTTCATCAACAGATGAATGGATAAAGAGAATGTCATGCATATACACAATGGGGTATCATAAAAAAAGAATGAGATTCAGTCATTTCAACAACATGGATGGAACCAGAGGTCATTATGTTAAGTGAAATAAGCTGGGCACAGAAAGATAAACACTGCATGTTCTCACTTACTTGTGACATCTAAAAATAAAAGCAATTGAACCCATGGATATAGAGTAGAAGGATGGTTACCACAGGCTGGGAATAGTAGTGGGTGAGGGGTGACAAAGAGTTGGGGATGATTAATGGGTACAAAAAAAATGTTAGAAGAAATGAATGAGGCCTTGTATTTGAAAGCACAACAGGGTGACTAAAGTCAATAATAATTAAATTGTACATTTTTAAATAACTAAAAGAATATAATTGGATTTTTTTAACACAAAGGAAAAATGTTTGAGGGGATGGATACCCCATTTTCCATGATGTGATTGTTACACACTGGATGTCTGTATCAAAACAACTCATGTACCCCATAAATATATACAACTAGAATGTACCTACAAAATATAAAAATTGAAAATTAAAAAAAAGATTTTGCTGATTTTTTCCTGTAGTTTTCTCCTTCTCTACTTGATTTATTTCTGCTTTAATTTTTATTATTTTCTTCCTTCTCCTAACTTCGGGCTTAGCTTTTGCTTCTTTTTCTAATTCTTTGAAGTATAAAGTTAGATTATTTTACCTGAGATATTTTTCCTTTATTAATGCAGTGGTTTACCCAATAAATTTTCCTGTTAGTACTGTTTTTGTTGCATCCCATAGCTACTGGTATGTTGTATTATTTTTGTTTATCTCAAGATACTTTTTAAATTCCCTTTTGATTTCCTCTTTGATCCAATGGCTATTCAATAGTGTGTTGTTTAGTTTCCTGGTATTTGTAAATGTTTCTATTTTCTTGCTGTTTTTGGTTTCTAGTTTCATTTCACTGTGTTCAGAAAAGATACTTGGCATGATTTTGATCTTCTTAAATTTGTTAAGGCTTGTTTTATGATCTAACCCATGTTCTATCCCAGAGAATGCTCTACGTGCATTTGAGAAGAATGAGTGCCCATCTCCTGTTGGGTAGAAAGTTCTGTATATATCTGTTAGGTCCATTTGGTATATTGTTGTTCAAGGCAGCTGTTTCTTTATTGATTTTCTGTCTGGATGTTCTATTCAATATTTTAAGTGTGATATTGAGATCCTCTACTTTTATTGTTTTGCTGTTGATTTCTATCTTCAGATTTGGCAGTACTTGCTTTATATACAAGTGCTCTGATATTGAGTGTTTATATATTTATAACTGTTATATCTTCCTATTGAATTGACCCTTTTATCATTTCATAATGACATTAGTCTTTAGAGATCATTTTGTACTTTACATATATTGTTTATGATGTAAGTATAGCCACTTTTGTTGTCTTTGTTTACCATTTATGTGAAATAGCTTTCTTATCCTCTTACTTTCAGCTGCTTCAAGTCTTTAAATCTAAAGTGAGTCTCTTGTAAATGGCATATCACTGGATATTGTATTTTGTTTAATTCATTCATCCAAGCTGTCCCATTTGATTGGTGAATTTAATCCATTTACATTTATGGTTATTATTAATAGGTGAGAACTTAGTACTGCCATTTTGTTGTTTTCTATTTTGTGGTTGTTTTCTCATTCTTTTCCTCTGTTGCCATATGTCCTTGTTATTTGATAATTTTTTTAGTAATTTGCTTTCATCCTTTTTCTTCTTTGTGTATTAGAGACTTTTCTCCTGTGATCAGCTCAAAGCTTGCATAAAATAGCTTGTAGCTGTAATTCTCGGTTTTAAGTATATAAAACACTGCACTTTTACTCCCACATATATACATAATTTATGTTCTTGTAGTCAGAGTTTCTTTTTATATTGTGTATCTATAAACAAATTTTTATCTTTTAACTTTTATAATAGAGTTAAAACTAAATTATACACTACCATTACAGTGTTACATTAATCTACATATTTCTGCATATTTCTGCATATTTGCCTTCATCAATGAAATTTATGCTTTCATATTCTTTTCTTTTGCTGTTCAGCATATTTTTGTTTCAATTTGAAGAATCCCCTTAAGTATTTTTTGTAAGGCAGGTACAATGCTAAAAAACTCCTTCAGTGATTGTTTGGATGGGGAAAACTTAATCTCTCCTTAATTTTTAAAAGATGGTTTTGCTAGGTTTTTTCCCTTCTCTTGCTAATTTCAAAATTCTCTTTGTCCTCAAGTTTGGCTACTTAATTATTTTTATATATATATATGTGTGTGTGTATATATATATATGTATACACATATATATGTGTGTATATATATACACACACATATATATGTATATATATGTATACATATATACATGTGTGTGTGTGTGTGTGTGTGTGTATATATATATATATATATATATATATATATATATATATATATATGTAGTCTTCTTTGACTTGACCCTTGTATTAGTCTGTTTTCATGCTGCTGATAAAGACATACCCAAGACTGGGTAATTTACCCAAAAAAAGAGCTTTAATGAACTTTTGTTCCACATGGCTGTAGAGGCCTCACAATCATGGCAGAAGGCAAGAAGGAGCAAGTCATATCTTGTGAGGATGGAAGCAGGCAAAAAGAGAGCTTGTGCAAGGAAACTCCCCTTTTAAAACTATCAGATCTTGTGAGACTTATTCACTATCATGAGAACAGCACAGGAAAGACCTGCCCCCATGATTCAATTACCTCCCACTGGGTCCTTCACACAATACATGGGAATTCAAGACGACATTGGGGTGGGGACACAGCCAAACCGCATCATTCCACCCTGGGCCCCTCCCAAATCTCATGTCCTCAGATTTCAACATCAGTCATGCCTTCTCAACAGTTCCCTAGAGTCTTAACTCATTTCAGCATTAACTCAAAAGTCCACAGTCCAAAGTCTCAGCTGAAACAAAGCAAGTCCCTTCCACCTATGAGCCTGTAAAATCAAAAACAAGTTAGTTACTTCCTAGATACAATGGTGTTACAGGCATTGGGTAAACACAGTCATCCCAAATGGGAGAAATTGGCCAAAACAAAGGGGTTCCAGGCCCCATGCAAGTCTGAAATCCAGCAAGGCAGTCAAATCTTAAAGTTCCAAAATCTCATTTGATTTCATACCTCATATCCAGGCCATGCTGATGCAAGAGGTGGGTTCCCATGGTCTTGGGTGGCTCTGCCCCTGTTCACTATGCAGGGTACATCTTCCCTCCTGGCTGTTTTCATAGGCTGGCATTTAGTGTCTACAGCTTTTCCAGGCACAAGGTGCAAGCTGTCAATGGGTCTACAGTTCCAGAGTCTGGAGGATAGTAGCCCTCTTCTCACAGCTCCACTAGGCAATGCACCAGTACGGACTCTGTGTGGGGGCTGTGACCCCACATTTCCCTTCCACACTGCCTTAGAAGAGGTTCCCCATGAGAGCCCCACCCCTCCAGCAAACTTCTGCATGGACATCCAGGTGTTTCCATACATTCTCTGAAATCTAGGTGGAGGTTCCCAAACCTCAATACCTTACTTCTGTGCACTCTCAGGCTCAATGCCACACAGAAGCTGCCAAGGCTTAAGGCTTGCACCCTCTGAAGCCCTGGCCTGAGCACTATGTTGGCCCCTTTCAGCCATGGCTGAAGCAGCTGGGATGCAGGGCACCACGTCCCCAGGCTGCACACAGCATGGGGACCCTGAGCCTGGCACACAAAACCACTTTTTCCTCCTAGGCCTCCAGGCCTATGATGGGAGAGACTGCCAGGAAGACCTCTGACATGCCCTGGAGACATTCTCCCATTTGTCTTGGGGATTAACATTTGGCTTCTCCTTAATTATGCAATTCTCTTTCTGCAGCCAGTTTGAATTTCTCCTCAGAAAATGGGATTTTCTTTTCTATCACATTGTCAGGCTGCAAATTTTTCAAACTTTTATGCTCTGCTTCCCTTTTAAAACAAAATGCCTTTAACAGCACCCAAGTCACCTCTTAAATGTTTTGCTGCTTAGAAATTTCTTCTTCCAGACCCTAAATCATCTCTCTCTAGTTCAAAGTTCCACAAATCTCTAGGGCAGGGGCAAAATGTTGCCAGTCTCTTTGCTAAAACAGCAAGAGTCACCTTTACTCCAGTTCCCAACAAGTTCCTCATCTCCATCTGAGACCACCTCAGCCTGGACTTTATTGTCCATATCGCTATCAGCATTTTGGGCAAAGCCATTCAACAAGTTCTAGGAAGTTCCAAACTTTCCCACAATTTCCTGTCTTTTTCTGAGCCCTCCAAACTGTTCCAACCTCTGCCTATTACCCAGTTCCAAAGTCACTTCCACATTTGCAAGTATCTTTTCAGCAGTGCCCCACTCTACTGGTACTAATTTACTGTATTAATCTGTTTTCACACTGCTGATAAAGACATATCTGAGACTGGGCAATTTACAAAAGGAAGAGGTTTAATGGGCTTACAGTTCTGCATGGCTGGGGAGGCCTCACAATCATGGTGGAAGGCAAGGAGGATCAAGTCACATTTTACATGGATGGTGGGTGGTAGGTAAAGAGAGAGCTTGTGCAGGAGAACATCTCTTTTTAAAACTATCAGATCTCATGAGACTTATTCACTATCACAAAAACAGCATGGGAAAGATCTGCTCCCATAATTCAATTACCTCTCACTGGGTCCCTCCCACAACACATGAGAATTCAGAATGAGATTTGGGTGGGGACACAGCCAAACTAAATCAACCCTGTTTGGAAATCTTTCAGCTTCCTCAATCTGGATGTCCATTTCTCCCCCAAAAAATTTGGGACGTTTTTAGTCATTTTCTAAAGAAGTTTCTTCTTCTTTCTCTCTTTCTCTTCTCCTTCTGATATTCCCAAAACGCATATATTGGTTTCTTTTACAGTGTCCTAAAAATCACATAGAACTGTCTTCACTCTTCTTGTTTCTATATTTTTCCTCCTCTGACTGGATAATTTCCAAAGAACCATCTTTGAGTTTGTAGGTTAATTCTTCTGCTTGATTGAGTCTGATGTTCAAGCTCTATGTTTCATTTTTTAACTTCATTCATTGTATTACTCAACTCTAGAATTTGTTTGGTTCTTTTTTATGATTTCTATCTCTGTTGAACTTCTAAGTTTGTTCATGCATTGTTTTCCTGATATGGTTGTGATATGGTTGTGTTGACTGTCTGCCTGTTTGTTTTATAGCTCACCGAGCCTTTTTAAAACAATTATTTTGAATCTTTGCTTACATAATTTGTATATATCCATTTCTTTGCAGTTGGGTACCAGAAAATTATTGTTTTCCTTCAGTGGTTTCAAGTTTCCCTGATTTGTTTGTTTTTATTGCATTGATATCTGCACATTTAGGAGAGCATTTACCTCCTCCAGGATTTATGGATTGGTTTTGGTGAGGAAAGATCTTCACCTACAGTGGGAGCAGGGGTGTTAGCTGAGTAGGGTGAAATGGTTCTGGCTCTGGACACACTGATATAGTCTACTTAGCTCCATCAGCTGAGGTCAGAAGACCATTGGGTTCCTCAGCAGCCAAGGCTGTGGATGTCCATGACAGCTGTGAATGTTGTTGAGGCTCTCAGTGGAGAAGGCTGCTGGGATTCACCTGTTCTCTATTTCTCCCATAAGTGGTAGTTTATGGTGAAGTGTATATTTCTTAGTGCCAGATCTGACACACAGGAATGCTCATCGCAGTGGTCTTGCCAGTTTGTGATGCACAGACACTCACAGGATGGCTGCACAACCAAGGTACAGAGCATGGGCTCATATGGAATAATTATGACTCCAGGGCCCAGGGCACAGGTGCACTTACTGTAGTGGTGGCTCTGGTGTTTGAAGCAGACATGATAGGATTCTCATTGGTGGAAGCAGTGAGGATTTCTCTGGTGTCCATGAGGGTTACTGAGGTCCTCAGCAGCAGGCCACTGAGGACCAGAGTGGTACCCACGTTGTGACTGACACTTACAGCTCCTGCAGCTCTTCTTTGTTCCTAGCTGTCTCCAGACATCCCAGATATACTGAGCATGCTGATCTTCCCAGCAATCTGGGTGCTGTGAAACTGAAGCAGGTCATTAGAGAAGTAACCTGAAAAGATAGGGTAGCTGGTAGGTCACTTGCTATACTTTTTCTCCATGAGGAAAACTTCTGGGCCGAGGAGAATCTTTTTGGCATAAGCCATGTTGACATGGAGGATGGAATGATGCAGGCAGAATGAAACTATACTTCCTATCCTTTCTGTGGAGTTAGTCTCTGTTATTTTATTCTACTGTGTTGCCACAGTGTCCTAATTTGGCTGCTGAGCTCTCTTGGGGCTATTTTAATTCATGGGGAGTTAATTCTTTTTTATAGGGGACAAAGACTGGGATCTTTTACTCTGCCATCTTGCTGATATCACGTCATAATGTTTCTTTAGTGATTTTCAGAGAAAGAATTCTAAATGTATAAATATTGCTTTCAGAATTTTTCTCTATCTCAGTCCAGGTGGTTACTTCTATGTCCATGTCTCCACGTCCTCTAAGCATGAAAGGGAAAGTCATAACTTCCACAAACCCAGAGAAACAAAGCAAAACGACTCAGGCCTAACTACAGGAGTTGGTCAGGGCTTACATTTCTCCTAATTATCTATACTTCTATCTCTGAGCCTTCCCTGCCTCTCCTGATTTTCCCAACTCACTTTCACCTTTCCTCTAGCAACTGTAACTTACTTCAAACCTATGTTGACCCCAAGTCATCCACAGTCACTTTTAATCTTGATTTCTGGCAAACACCACTCTCACCAAGCAGTTTTAAATAACAGGCTTTTATTAAAGATTCAAAAAGTAACAGTACAGTGTTACATAGAAGTCTAACAGAACTTAAAACATAAAATTGAGCATTTCATGTCCCTTTGTCTAAAGCCATTCACACTACGGGGAGTTTCTCACTTCCAGAACCCTGCCCTATCTCCTCTATCTCTTTACAACTTCAGCTTCTTTCACTTATTCCCTTTCTCAACTAATGCCAGAGTAAGCACAAATTTCTTCTCAATTTATTAAGCAGAGCAACACACACACACGCAAGCATGCACGCATGCACACATGCACACACACAACCATAGATATTTTTGCTAAAATTAATAAAATGATACTTAGCTAACCAGTTAGGCTAAAAGGTTAGTTTATGTGGGAGGAGATATTTTTACATCTAAGCTGGGAAAGCACATAAAGTCACAAAGGTCCCTCCCCTATAAGATATGTTCTAGCCTTCAACATGTCAAAATGAGCTCTATGTTGGGTGGAAAGAAAATCTTGTAGTAATTATACCTCTCAGTAAACAATCGAGGTACTCTCTTCAGAACATTCTTTATCTGGAAAGAAGTTTCTCCTAGGTGGTCACTACGTTTAGGTTTTCTGAAATTCTAGGGAAATGCCTGATACATGGCGGGTCCACAGCAAATCTCAGATGAATTTGAAAGGGTGTAGTCTGGGTTTTCTGCAGTCCACTTATGTTTTATTTTTATCAATTTCATTAGAAAATGATTTTATGTCTGAGAATTATGGTCACTGCTCGGAAAGATAACTGGATCATCCATCTATTTTGAAAAGTTTTGACTTACAGACCTAAATAATTTCACTGCAGCAGTAAAACCATCATGCTTCTATGAGGGAAAATCTAAGTTGAAATAGAAAATATTAGCCATGAGAGGGAACAAATGTAAGATATTTAAGCATGAAAGGGAAAGTAATAACTTCCACAAACCCAGAGCAGAAAATAGGCCATCTGTCCACACACTCTGCCACTCAGATCCTCTGTGGGCTTGGGCCGCTGAGACTTTTAGTGTAAATACAGGATCCCCAAGCCCACAGGGAGGTCTTTTCTGGTCACAAAGTTAATTGGTAGCATCTACTCCTGATTGTTTGACTACTTATTGAGGTATTTATCATCACAAAATCATAAAGTCATTTCTATCTCTACTTGTTTTTCTCCTCACAAGAAAAATGTGTAAATATGATCCCAATTATGAAAGTTATGATGAGTCACTGATATGCTGACTCACCTCTGTTTGCATTAACATTTGCTAACAGTGTGAATAAGGCTCAACCCCTCACAAGCACTCCTACAGCAGAGAGAACAAATAATCAAAGTTTTGGTACTGTCTTCTCTACTCTAAGCCACAATTAACATCCAATATGCACCCATCTTTTAGGCCATCTGTATATAATAAAATATTAATTTTGCAACTAAAAGAAAGGAGAGTATAGCAAATATTGAGGATATCACATCTATGTAAGTATCTGTTGTGGTTATGAATGACATATGATCAGTGTTAAAGCCTGAAAGGATTATGCACAACGTCCAGTCCTGCTGTATTAGTCTGTTCTCATGCTGCTAATAAAGACACAAATTACCAAGACTGGGTAATTTATAAAGAAAAGAGGTTTAATTGACTCACAGTTCTACATGGCTAGGGAGGCCTCACAATCATGGCAGAAGGTGAATGAGGAGCAAAGTCATGTCTTACATGGCAGCAGGCAAGAGAGCTTGTGCAGGGGAACTCCCATTTATAAAACCATCAGATCTCATGAGACTTATTCACTACCACGAGAACAATATGGGGGAAACCTCCCTCATGATTCAGTGATCTCCACCAGGCTCCGCCCTTTACCCGTGGGGATTATTACAATTCAAGGTGAGATTTGGGTGGGGACACAGCCAAACCATATCGCCTGCCTTCTCCATTTGAAGGGTGACTAATCAAAGCCCAGGGGAAAGTGACCATAGACCCAGGGCTAAAGCCAAAGACTCCTAAATATCAATTGACTTCTCTATCCAGTAAATATTACATATTTTATTGATTATGTTGTAAAAATGTCTATAAGAAAAGGGCAAATTCTAATAGATGTTTGGATATGATTGAAAAAATGCAAAGTCCTAAAGGTTTTCTAAGAATTCAATTTCCTATAAGGCTTCAATTTTTCTATGAAGGTACTCCCACAGATTAATGAGAGGAGAAGGTGGTACAAGCATAGATATTTTCCAAAACTTTTGGTGTCAAGAGCCCAATAAATCTATCTGTGATAAACTGAATATTTGTGTCCCCTAAAAATTCATGCATTGAAATCCTAATCCCCTGTGTGATGTTAGTAGGAGATGGGGCCTTTGGATGTAATTAGGTCATGAGGGTGGAGCCTTTACGAATTTGATTAGTGCCCTTATAAAAGAGAATCTGGAGAGCTCTCTAGCTCTCTTTCCACCATGTGAGTATATGAGAAGTTGGCTATCTGCCACCTGCAAAAAGGCCCTCACCTGTGCAGGCACCCTGGTCTGACCTCCAGCCTCCAGAACTGTGAGAAATTAATTTCTGTTCTTCATAAACTGCCCAACCTATGGCATTTTGTTATAACAATGTGAACTAAGTCACCAAAATTTTGTCAATCATCACCAAATTCTATAGAAAATCTGTTGTTGATTTCTTTTAGAAGTTGAAGAAGCTAAATATAGACAATGTGGATAGATTAAGCTTTCACTGATAGTCAAAATAATCCAGATAAGCAGTAGATACATCAATGTTATTCTCAACTGATTTGGCTGATAAGATAGATAGATAAATAGAAAGAGAGAGACAGAGAGAGAGAGAGAGAGAGAGAACATCCAAAAAGCAGGGAGGAGAAAGTTGGCCAACTTAAACTATAATATAAAATAGTGAAACATATTCTTAAGCAATTTAGCCTAGGAAATCAATTAAACATCTGTAAAGGCTTGTTTACAATGTACAATCTTGCAATAATAGTGAGACCACATCCCTCACTAAATCTATGTTAAATTTCTTAGCATCTGTATTTGACTCCAACAAGAGACCTCTACGGGCATCTAAACTAGCTTTTATTGACATTATTAAAGACTAAAAGCTTTTCATCAATTATATATTGCTACCCAAAATAAAGTAGTAGATGGAGTACCCCCAAATTTGGAAGGCTTTGTAAGGACACAAGCATATCTTTCATTTGGGAGGATAATTTTGGAAAAAATAAATTCTTACTTTACATCCAAGTATATATTATAATTGCTAAACCAAACAAAATGCTTTAGTACCTATTCTTTAGAGAACATTTTGTTTGAAGCTATATTTTCCAAAGCATTTAAAAGCAAATGGAAGGCGTAATCATAATATGTTAGGCCATTTGGTGAAGCCTGCATTTTGAGATGTTTTGGGTCATCATATTCAACATGAATTGAAAGAATTAGAGCCAATGGGTAGGAAAAACAATTAAAGATCAAATTTACTGGTTCAATTCAAATTGCACAAAAGCCTAGACTAACATAGTGAGAGGAAAGGAGAGAAAAGAAGATAAATATGATTCAAAGACAGTAAAGGCAGCAATAATTGAACAGATAACTTCTTAAGAATAAGGGCAAAAAGCTAATATGTGTCTGAATTTTCTAGCTGGAAGCACTGACATAGGTGCTGTTTATAATAAAAACGGAGAAAATTTATGCAATATCTATGGGCACCTGTATGAGAGCTGGGAATTTGCTGGTGGGCTATCTCACATCCTAGAAAATACTAGTTCATTCATAGAAAAAAAATGGGAGGCAGAGATTTCTGAACAGATTACAAAATTTTTCTTTGAAAATACTTTTGTAAAAGCTTGAACCCTTTGAAAGAAATTTTATTTACTCAGATTTTTTTCAGGTAAAATTTACATATAGAAAAGTTCACCTTTTTAGATATACAGGTCAATGTGTTTTGAAGAACATAAAATGTTACATAACCATTGCATTAGTCCTTTCTCACACTGCTATAAAGAAGTACCAGAGACTGGGTAATTTATGAGGAAAAGAGGTTTAATTGGCTCACAGTTTTGCAGACTGTACAGGAAGTATGGTGCCAGTATCTGCTTGGCTTCTAAGGAAGCCTCAGGAAAGTTGCAATTATGGTTGAAGGCAAAGGGGGAGCAGGTACATCTCACATCTTATATGGCCAGAGCAAGAGGAAGAGACAGTAAGGAGGGAGGTGCCACAGCCCTTTAAGCAACCAGATTTTGTGAGAACTCGTTCACTATCATGAGAACAGCACCAAGGGCATGGTGCTAAACCATTCAAGAGAAACTATTCCCATGATCCAATTACCTCCCACCAGGCCCCACCTCCAACACTGAGGACTAAAATTCAACATGAGATTTGAGCAGGGACGTGGATCCAAACCATATCAATCACTAACACAACTGAGTATAGATCATTTCCATTTCTCCAAAAAGCTTATTTGAGCCACTTTGTAATCAATACCCTTCCCTCACCCTTAGCACCTGATAAATGATCATCTGGTTTCTGTCTCTGTAATTTCTCTGAAATGTCAATAAATGGAATAGTGTACTATGTAGTTTTTGTGTTTGGCTTTTTCCGTTATAATGCTTTTGACCTGGGCCCATGTTGTTACATGTATCAGTAGTTTTTACTTTAATTATACTATATGAATATACCACAATTTGTTTATCTATTCATCAATTAATGGATGTTTCGGCTATTTACAATTTGGGGCAATTATGAATAAAGCCACTGTAAAAATTTATGCCTAAGACTTCATACAGATAAATGTTTTTACTTCTTTTGAGCTAATTCCTAGAAGTGAGATTGACAGATCACATGCTAAAGATATGCTTGACTTATCAGAATCTGCCAAATTATTTTCTAAAGTGATAGAAAAATTTCACAAGCCTAATTCTAAAGGCTGAAACTATAAAACTTCTAAAACTTCTAGACAAGAACCGAAGAGAGAATCCTGTAACTTTAGGTTAGGCAAATATCTCTTAGAAGAAGAAAAGCATCCACTATAAAAATATATATAAATTGAAATCACTCAAAATCTTTGGTTCTTTGAAAGGCACTGCTAAGAAAATGAAAGGACAGACCACAGACTAAAAGGGAGACAAAGTTGAAACCCCTCTTAGGGGCCTGCCAGCATCCCCAAAAAGCATGGAAATAAAAGAAAACCTTGAGTTCCTTCAAGGGAAATTCAAGGCACCTAGCTAGCTCTGAGAAGTAAATGAACAATCTGATAAGCAAGAAGGTAATAACAGATTAAACCATAGCCAAAAATGTTAGAGTCACAGGATGTTTGGTCCCCTATAAAAACTAGAGATAACATCTTAACATATTTCCTTGAGCTGTTTTTTCAGAACACTGGACCCTCATCAAATGGAAAATGCCATCTGCTAGCACATAGACCTCAGATAAAGTGGAACTGAGGACTGAACTCTTACCAACAGTCTTTGTTCTAAATCTCTTTTAGAGGGGCCTGGAGGAAGTCACATCCACATGCCACACCTTAACATTCCTTTCTGTGACCCCAAGTTTTTAGACAAAGCTTTTCTTCCTTAATCAATTGCAAATCAGAGGATCTTTAAATTCACCCATGTTCTGTAAGCCCTACCTAAAAGATATCCCTCCCTTTTAGGTTAAACCAATAAATAGCCTCCTGTGTGTATTTACAATTTTGCCTGTAACTTCTGCTTTGCTGAAATTTACCCCTAACTTAAAAAACTCTTGCTTGGAAGCCATGAGGGTGGTCAGGTCTTAAGTGTGAGCTGTCCAGTTCTCCTTGCTTGGTGCCCTGTGAATAAATGCCCTCTTTTCTCTAGCTGCAAAATCTTGGTGTGGATTTTTGGCTTTCCTATGCCAGGCAAGTTGAACCAGGTTTGGTTCTGTAACAAAGGAATATATTTACAAAACACATATCTGATAAAGCATGTGTATCTAGATTACATAAAGACTTACAATTGTATAATAAGAAGATAGCAAATGAAATTTGGATTAAAGAATGAATAAACATTCACCAGAGAAAAGATACGGGTAGCAACTAAGAAAATTATGTGAAAGTTGTTCAAGATTGTGAATGATGTATTCAATGTAGGTAGTGACTAGAGAAATGCAAACTAAAACCATAACCTCTATACACCTAGAGAATTGCCTAAAATTCAAAAAAAATTACAAAGTACAAGTGAACATAAAGAACAACTGGAACATTCATAAAGCTTGACCTCTTTATTTTTTGTTTCTGATGGTGGATTGATACTGATAATATAATAGTCTTCAGAGAGAGATAGGATCTTTTCCTCTACAACAGTGCTCAAGAACCATCTCTTACAAACAAGCAGACAAAATTCTCCCATTTTCAGCAAACTTGTTTTGCACAAGACACTTCTATGAAAACATTGATTACAATTAGTTTATCTTGGAGATCAAGGTCCCTCTAACTTATCTTTATATATAATAGATATACTCAGCTTGAAAGACAGAGAGATAGAAAGAGAGAAAGAGAAAAGAGGAATAGAGAAAGGAAGGAAAGGAGAGAGAAGGTGTGTGGTGGAGGAGGAGGAGAAAGAGAAAGAGAGAGAGAGAGATCTCCTTCTAACCCGGAGGCTCAAATAACATAAAACTAAATGTGTCCATCATCCTGAACTATCCAAATAAAATAGGATAATTTTATATTTTTAAAACTACCTCCCTATTGTAGATTGCCTTCTATCCAGAATGATAACATTTGGGATTTTCTATTTTTAGTTATCTTTTCTACAACAGATCTCTTAGTTACAGATTATATTTTAATTGTCTCTACTCAGTGCATTGGGTAATAATAAAACTAGGACTCCTTTATTGTACGGAATATTGAAACCAGGAATTACTAAATTAAGAGGTCTGATCAAGAGATTCCTTTTCTATATACCTAACCCACATCAAAATGAATACTTCTGGCTGAACTGAAATTGGCAAGAGTTGTTTGGGCAGTTATATAACCCTCCATTCGCTTTGCCTACATATGTCCCCACTGGCACTCACTGCTTGGCTAAGCAGAATTTAAACCAGGAATTTGCAGAAGTCAGTACTGAAAAGCAGCAAGGAAGCAGCAAGGAATCAGCAGGTTCAGAACCTGGTAGAGGCCCAGGTCACAAGGGTGAACAGGGGCATCCAGGGGTCAAGAACATCCAGAGCCAAGTAGGACAGACACCAAATGTCATGGTCAATAACTGGAGCCAAGGAGCCACCAGGAGCCCAGGAAGCATCCTTGATGACACAACACAGGCAACAGTTTCTAGAGATATCAAATTCTCCAGGATACTCCAGGAAACTTTTTTAAGTTAACATGCCTGAGACAACTCCAGTTCTATAACATCATAAAGATGCTATTCTGACAATAAAAACCTGTGCTTACTGTGCATCTTTCTATTGTTCTTCTGGTTGTTAATAATGGTTATTGTCTCTGTCAATGAGCACAGCGATATTATTTTATATCTTCCCTGCTTCTTTCTTCAACGTGATCATTGTTAACTCTTCAGAATCATGCCATATTCACTTTTGCACATCCCTCCTAGCCATATTGGTATATCACACAGATTAGATACTTGATAAAATATTTTTTACTAATTTTTTATTCATAAATTTAGAGAGCTCATTTGATGTAGAAGCAGCTCAGCTGAAAAATTTCTTGATGATGACAAATAGATATCATTCATAATTGAACCCAAGCAAAGGAAAACTTTCCTAAACATTAGAAATAATAGTTTTTTTGACAAAATAATCCATAACTCAGGGTTGAAAGAGGAAGTGATATGGAAGCCCTGTGGGAGATAGCAGCATAACTTTAATTAGAAATAGACAATTTAGATTCTAGCATTTTATTACTAGGTATATTGAGAATTACTTAAATTTTATGCCTCACTTGTCACATCTGCAAAATGTAGCTAAATGACAACTTGCCTACCTGGATATAGAAGGTTAGACCAAATATGCCTGACAGGTTAAAAAAAAAAAAAAAAGAGGCAGACTTTTCGGAATAATAAAAGAGATCTACATTAGTTTTTAGAGAAATTGTATTTGAGGTCCCCTCCAGTAAAGAGCTGTGTAGCTGCAAAAAATATAGAATTCATTTACATATTAACATACAATTCCATTTTCAGAGACTGAAAAAAAAGCCTCAGGACAAACAAGGCCATTAACCCTTCCTATTTCGATAAAATGCTGAACAAATTGCTCTCCATCACTAAGGAGCCACAGATTCTGAACAAACTCTACCGTAACTCTACAGTTTTCACTAAAGGTGGCAAAGTGCATGGGTGACATTTGAGAGTTTAGAATGCCCTAGAAAGAAATTATTGGAAGAAGAGTCACATGTGGAAAACTATTAATTGTTAAATGAACCCGATTACAAATTCTAATTTCTTGATGACATATTTATCTGGATACATTTTTTCTTTCCCAAATATTATTTTAATTACCAACAAAAATTGCATGTAAGAAAAATGAAGAGAAAGAAAGGCATTGTACCAGAGACATGTACTATCAATGGACAAGAAATTGAAGACATTCTCTTTTTTTTTTTGGAGAGACAAGGTCTCACTGTGTTGCCCAGGCTGATCTCGAACTCATGGGCTCAAGTGATCCTCCCACCTAAGCCTCCTAAAGTCCTGGGATTATAGGCATCAGCCACCAAATCAGCTAAAAAATTTCTTGATGAAGACAAGTAGATATCACTCATAACTGAACTCAAGCAAAGGAAAGCTTTTTGAAACATTAGAAATAATATTTTTTCAATAAAATAATCCACAACTCAGGGTTGAAAGAGGAAGTGATATGGAAGCCCTGTGGAAGATGGCTTTAAGAACTGTGCCTTTCCTAAACACAGAATACATTTAACTGTAGCATTCACACCATGTGGAAGTTTGGCTTAATCAATAGAAAATTGGGACTTTGGCAAAGTAGACTTGGATTACTGGCATTAGAAGAGAGAGAAAAGATAAATATTTCTCCAGCTAACTTTCAGCCCCAAAACACAAGAAGGATAAATGACTCAGCACAGCAATAAAATCCCTGGAAACTTTAATTTCTACAGTAATTCTTTCCCTACATACTTATAACCTCAGCAACTAAAATCCAGGCCAGAAACAGACACTCCTAATATTCTGCCATCAGAGGATTAAAAACTTGTTGGTTTAGAAAGTCGACCCTGGAGATCAAGCCAAACAACTTGGACAATTCCACTACAGACAAGAAAAGAATGCCTTTTTAGTACGAGTGTGTACTGTTTCCCTAGTAAAGAAAATAAAAATAAGCAAAAACAAAACAAAAAACCCACAAAGTGTTGTCATGGTCAAAAGATATGCCTGTAGCAAAGCGAATTGACATTGTAACCCAGAGAAGAAGGTGAGCATACTTACCTGTTGGCATGGCTGTATAGACTCCTGGCTCAGTGCCTTACTGAGGAGGTCCTCACCAGTTGCAAAGGATGGATCTACACCCTCCATTCTAAAAATTGGCACTATTGGCAAATAAGGTGACACAGGAACATACTCAGTATTCTGAAAAGAAGCTCAAAGGCAGTAAATGTCATTTTTCTAATGAAACAGAGTTAATACAAGAAAGAAGAGAGTTAGTATTCTCCATGGAAATTGAGACCATATGGCATCCATAAATCAAAAGCAAGAGACTATGATAAATGAATCAAAGAAGAATAAAAACAATTTAGAAATATAAGTGCTAAAATTTTAAAATATTCTACCTAAGGAGTGAAATGCATAATGAACTCAGATTTTTTTTTATTTGTTTTTCAGTAGAGTGAGTCATCAATTTTATCAAGAAACTATGCATCCACATGTACTGGTAGTCTTCTCTTAGAGAAAGTTAGATAGCAGAAGCAATAAAAGTAAAATAGAAACTAACACTTTAAATAAGCATAATTTATTAAAGTAAGCTTCCTTTTACAAAATAGTATTAAAATAAAAACTTCTTGCAGATATTCCCAAGAATAAAGAAATAAGATTTAAAAAAATTAAGCATAGAGACACAGATTAAAGGCTAAAATTTGAGGTCAAAGTGTCATACAGGAATAAAGTATAACTTTATACCAATAAACTTATACATATAATAATAATTATTATTATTATTTTAGAGACAGGGTCTCACCCTTTCACCCAGGCTCAAATGCAGTGGCACTATCACAGCTTTCTATAGCCTCAAACTCTTGGGCTCAAGCAATCTTCCTATTTCAACCTCCCAAATAGCTGGGACTACAACTGCATGCTACCATGCTTAGCTAATTTTTTTTTTTAATTTTGTAGAGATAGAGGCTTGTTATGTTGCCCAGGCTGGTCTCAAGCTCCTGATCTCAAGTGATCCTTCTGTCTTGGCCTCCCAAAGTGCTGGGATTACAGCTGTGAGCCACTGTGCCTGGCCAATGCAATTATTTTATTGGAAAATATAAATGACCAACTTCACAAAATATTTCAAAATCCTGAATAGACCCATAACAAAGGCATGAGATTCATAAATTTTAGCAAAGGGTCAAGTTTTTAATTTTGCTTCAGAGCATAGAAAAACATGAGATCTTTCAAACATTATTCATAAACCTGCTGTATCTTTAGTATTCAATGAACAAAGAGAGCATAAAAATTACAATAGATAAACATCACTTATGCATATAGATACTTTATTAATATCATAAAGGTAAATATTAGCCATAAAGTCTGGCAGAAGTAAAAGAATATTGTACCAAGAGAAAAGTAGTATTCATTGCTTCCAGAAATAAAAAATAGTTTAATACTGAGGAAATATAATGATGTAATTCATTGCATTACACACTAACGGACAAAAATGATACATGCTAAAGTAAGTCACTTAATAAAGTAAGCATTCATTACTAATCAATACCTACACTTATCACTTCTATACTGTAAGCCTTTGTCAGTGCAATTTAAGTTAAACATGTAAATATAAAATGAAAGAATTAAGATTATATGAAAATTGTCTACCTGGAAACCCTAAAAGTATTGAGTGAAAATTCTTAGAATAAGCAAATTTTACTAGGTTACTAGATTTTTGAAAAATATACAAAATCAAGAGCACTTAATTTAACTGAAAATAATCAGTGATACAACATTAAAATATTTTTTAATTTTACATAACATCTAAGGTTAAATCTCACATGAAATATACAGTTCCAAGGTAAAGAGTATTTTTAAAAAGTATACATTTAAAAACACAAATGAATAAATGGAAGTATAAATCCTGTACAATCAAAAGACTAAATATTAAAGATACCACTTAATAAAATAGTTCAATAAATTCAGCATGGTTCAATCAAAATTCCTCGTTTTTTTGTGTTTTTTGAAAAACTTTTAGCTTTTCTGTTCTAGAGTTAACATCTAAGAGTAAATTATTGTATTGAAAATTAAACAGTGTTAAAAATAGACATTTGAAAATTTACATCAAATCATAGTATGGCCCTGTTAAAACCCCCCATGGCTGTTTTCACTTAAATCTAAACTCTTTGCCATAATAAAAAAGACCATAGCTTCCATCCCCAGCTCATGCCAGGTTTCCTCTCACACACAGCACTACAGTTCTCTCTCCTCTTGCAGGTGGCAGAATAATGAGCCTCTGAAAAAGTTCATGGCCTCATCCCTAGAACTTGTAAATATGTTCTGTTATGTGATAAAGGGGAATTCAGTTTGCATAAGAAATAAAGACTGTTTATCAACTGACCTCTTTCAAGGGCACTCTGTCTAATTCAGTCTTGTGACACTCCATCTTAATCCCTTTACAGAACTTTAGCACAATTTGTGATATGTTTTCTCTGTGTGCTTGTTATGGTCTAGATTCTTCACCAAGTTCTATGTAAGCAAGGGCCTTATCTTTCTTGTTTCATGTTATATGCCCAGGCCTTCACATGGTACCTAAAACAGACAAATGACTAAGCAAATGTGTGAATATACTATGAATTCACGATAATAAAATTATATAATAATATCACATAAGAGTATATATCAGTAGACAAGATGAGATCCCAAAGATTTATGAAACTCCAACATATAATACAGATTACCTTTTAAATCTATGAGTAATAGGTAGACTACCTAATATGTTTTGTGTGCAGAAATTGGAGTCACTATGTCTTTTAGGGTATTACACAACCTCTTGTTATGCTCAAAAGCAAAATCAAGACAACTTGAAGATTAAAATGTAAAAATAAAAATATTTTATAATTTTAAAATGAAAAAGATCTTTATGATAATAATATGAACACAGAAACTATAAAGAGAAAAGATCAATACATTTGAGAACTTAGTCATTTAAATGTTTCATAACAAATAATCCCATAAGCCAAATTATAAAACACTATAAGCAAATTTTAAAGTAATGGAAAAATTTTTTTCAATCCATTTGAAATAGGTTACTATGCAAAATAGCAAAAACGTCTGCAAATTAATACTAAAATAGACGTATCTTTGTAAATAAATAAGAATAAAAATAAATAATTTACAAATTTTACAAACAGACATGAAAAGACTTGCAAAAAGCAATTCACAGAATTGACCAATAAACAAATAATAAGATCTTGAATCTTAATAATCAAATAAATACAAATCAGAACAATGATTTTTTTATGCATCAGATTGGCAAAGATTAAAATACTTAATACTCATTTGAATGAGGAAGAGACCAGGCATTCTCAACCATTTAAGGAGGGTCCAATGGTACAATATATTTTTGCAATACCTATCTTGCCTTCCCTTTGAACTAACAATTCCACTTTTAGTGATTACACACAAATTTACCCAAAGTTACTATGCAGATAGAATAATCATCACAGTAGTGTGTGTAATTACAAGAAGAAAAGAAGGAAAGGCAGAAAGAAAAAGGAAGAGAAAGAAAGAAAAAGGAAGGAAGGAAGAAGAGGAAAGAAGGGAAGGGAGGGAGGGAGGAAAGAAGGGAAGGGAGGGAGGAAAGAAGGGAAGGGAGGGAGGAAAGAAGGGAAGGGAGGGAGGAAAGAAGGGAAGGGAGGGAGGGAGGGAGGGAAGGAAGGAAGGAAGGAAGGAAGGAAGGAAGGAAAAAAAGAAAGAGAAAAGAAAGCTAGCTAGATTAAGAGACTAGGTACGGAGCAGGGAATATAGAAAAGTTTCTCTAGGTGTAAGTTTGCACATAAGTTGCATAAAAATTGGAAGAATATGTACCAAACTTTTAACCATACTTATCTCTGAAGAGTTGATAAGGGAATCAAAAAGTCTTGACTAAGCATGTTTTTACGTGTTATTTTGTTTTCTGGCCATTGTTTTCTGTCCATGCAATAGTCTACTATAGACCATGTTTTATATACTATCTCTTAGGGTAAGAGAAATTGGTAAATGACAATTATCAAATTCAAAAACAAAAAGCAGTTTAGAACTTCTAAAAATGATGAATTAAAATGACTACCAAAGCTCTTAGGGATCTCTAGGAATAACACTATTTCCCAAAAAAGGCTCTTCCATTTGGTTTCTATCATTTAGAAAATTAGGGGAAAGTTTGGGGAAAATAACTTTAATTCATTACGCATCATACTTGCCATTTTTCTGTTTACTTCCTTTTCTCCACTCTAGTGCTCAAAAATGCTTGAGAGGAAAAAGAATCAAAATGCACACTCAACTTTAGCAAAGAGCTGATCCTATTATGTAAAAATTTCATAAAACAAATAAGAACTATATAAGAAAGTTGTGAGATATTTTTCACGTGAAGATGGTACAATTGAAGCAAATTGAAATAAGTCCTCCCTGACATTTAAAGATGTCCTGGAACCCAGTTGACAGTCATGCATATTCAATCTATAAGCTTAGAGAGACAATCTTTGTGGAACCAATCTCAGATCAGTAAGAGACAAATCTGGCACATAAATTGTCTCCCTTCCTCTCTCTAGAAGGACTGCCATAAGACCAGCAGATCATGCAGTCTCCCCAGCAATAGTCTTACCAAATTAAACAGTCATTATACTTGATGTCAAGTGATAGCTAACTCAGTAACACACCCCCTCATATTCGTTTTCTTTACTTCCTGCCTCACTCCCTTTTCCCTCTCTCCCACATCTCAAAGACTACACTCCCCAGGAAAGTCTTAAAACATAAATATTTGCCTAACACTACTTTCTAGGAAACTATGTTGCCTGGCATGAGTTTTCTCTATTTAAGATGCAAAAACTAAAATTTTGAAAATTAAACTATGATTTCAAAAACATGTAGAATTTCAGTTCTATGACTTGATTATGATGATTTAGCTCTGTGTCCTTAGACAAGTCAATTAGTTTCTCAGAAATCAACTTTCCAATTTGTAAAACTCACCTTCTTCTTAATAGCCATTTATTTCACTTATGCTATGTCCCAGATGTTTTACTAAACACTAGTGATAAAATGATAAATAATACTAGTCAAGATCCTCAGTATTCCAGATAGACAAGTACATTAGATATTATGGTAAAATGTACTAAATGCAGTGACAGAGTTATTAAAAAAATTATGAGTGCAAGAGAAGAAGCAGCTAACTCATCCTTAGTGCTTTAAAAAGAAGAAAGTCTTCCTGGATGAATCAGTATCTGTAAAGATTCTTAAAGGATATGTAATTTTAGGTAAGAAATCATGTTGGAAAGGACATTCTAGGCAAGAAAATAGCGTGGAAAAAACACCCTGAAAGAAATCTATTTATGAAATACAAAACAGATTACTGAAGCAAAAAATCATAGAGCCAAAGATGAGTAATGAATGCAGAAAAGTAGACAAGGCTGTGTTTGCACCATTAAGACTTTGGGCTCTGCTGAAAGTGACAGGGAGGCCATAAAGATTTCCCAGTAGAGGCCGGGCGTGGTGGCTCATGCCTGTAATCCTAGCACTTTGGGAGGCTGAGGTGGGCAGATTGCCTGAGGTCAGGAGTTTGAGACCAATCTGGCCAACATGGTGAAACCCCGTCTCTACTAAAGATACAAAAAAAAATTAGCCAGGTGTGGTGGCATATGCCTGTAATCCCAGCTACTTGGGAGGCCAAGGCAGGGGAACTGCTTGAACCAGGGAGGTGAAGGTTGCAGTGAGCCAAGATTGCGCTACTGCACTCCAGTCTGGATGACAGAGTGAGACTCCATCTCAAAAAAAGAAGAAAAAAAAAAAGATTTCTCAGTAGAATGGCATAGTTGCACAAACTGTTCTCAATAGTTTTCTCTCCCTCGAATTCTGTGATTCTATAACCCTATATTTTGTAATAAAAAAAGAGGTTAAAAGTGGCATTTTGTTGAAGTTATATAGATTCTATGGTAGTGTGCTAGTAACAATATTTAAATAAAAGTTATTAATCATTTGATAACACAAGATCAATTCCATATGCATGATTTCATCAGACCACATCTGGAATGCTTTTATTATTTATAAGAAATATATTTTAGAAAAAATATTTTGAATCTGACAATATCCAAAAAGTATCCAAGATTATGAAAGATTCAGAAAACCATTTCTCGGGAAAAAAAAAAAAAAAGCACTTTCTGTCTTCTAATTTCAAACAGCTGTCATGTGAAAAAAAAAAAAGAAAGAAACAGACCTATGCAATGTAGCTGAAGCCTACAGATTTAAGATGTAACTGTAATCTGTGAAAAAGTTATAGGAAGCAAAATTCCAGCTTAATATATAAAAACAGAACATGACATAATTTAAGTTTTTCAAGAAAACATCAATCATTTTTGACCATAAAACTTCAAACAGAGCTTAGAAACAATCTGTTTTTTAAAAATGGGTGCTGGTCCTTGGACATGAAATAATAACTTACCCTCCCACCATTTTAAAAAATGCTAAAAAACTGAAAAAAAAATATTTAAAAGTTGAGTTTAGACATTGGGCATTAGAAGTAGAATACTGTAATATCTGAGAGAAGAGGAAAAAAATGAGACCTTGGTCACTTTAGATTTCTACCCGGTACATTTTCTAGACCATGGAGTAGGGGGAAGAAAGCCAAGCAGAACACCATCGCCTCACTGGTTTGAAAAGACAGATGGAGTTTAGAAAGGCTGAGATACCTGGAGTTTTCAAGACAGAGCACAGAAAAAGGATGCTACTAAGAAAAGGAGTTCCAAAAATACACATAGGCATTCCCTTAAATATGTTGCTGAATACTAAGATACATATGCATAGGGTGAAACTTTATGAGGCAAAGAGTTAGAAAGCTGAATAATTTCCAGGACTCACATTGGTCTGGGAAATGTTTGAGTTTCAACTAGGAAGAATAGAGACACTTTGTTGAACATCCTAACCATTGTGTACAGCATAATTATAGACATATACCAGCCCCTATATTAAAGCTTGTTTAAGGGTAAAGGCTAATTTAGGTCCACTCTAATAAAGTTTATACGTAAGTTACAAAAGGATCAAACTTACCCACAATAACTTAATTGTCCACCAAAACAAAATCCAACACTCTTTAAAAGAAAATACAAAATCCAAGTATTCAACAACATACTATTATAATGCCCTGCTTCCCATAAAAAGTGCTATATATTACAAGAAGTAGAAAGATGTGACACATAAACATAAGAAAAATCAATAAATAGAAACATTCAGAAATGGAAGGGAAGATGAAATTAGTAGGCAATAACTTTGAAAGAGCTTTTATAAATTTCCTGAAATATTTAAAGGAAAACCTGATGTTAATGAGGAGGAATAGAAGATAAAAATAGAACAAATCAAAATTTGACCTCTAGGTACTGGAAAACCTGAGGTGACTAGTGACTGGACTGGGACCCCAACATACCACAGCAGCCCGACAGAAAACTGGCCAGACGGCTACGGGGGTGTCCATTATCTTCTCACCAGGCAGGTCCTTCAGACCTGGGCCTCCAGCCAGCCCCTCACCAGAGCTATCAAGCCAGCACCAACTCAGCAGCTCCCTGGACAGAGCCTCCAGATGCAACTGAAAGCTTCTCTGCCACTGCCTATCCAGTGGATCTACCCTTACTACTCTCAGACTAATGAAGGAGCAAAGACCCTAAATGCATTATCTACACCTCCAACAAGCTTCATTAGACCCAAGGAAAGGAGGTCACTCCATTTATTATGGGTCTCACACAACTCCCACTGCCTGTCACCATATAGGGAACCCCTGGCTTGGGCCCACAGCTCAGACTTTTCATCCTGGGCTGACTGCACTGAGCAATTACTGATCTACATCCCTCTGGGGTGGAGCCCCCAGGAGACAAGCAAAACACACTTGGCCACAAGCACTTACTAAGGTCCCTTCCTCTGCTGCCTCTAAGTTGGGGAAGGAATATAAACCCTGAGATTGCCTGAGTGCTGTGGACAGCCCAGGATTGCCAAGTCACAATTTATGCCAGCACTCTAGTGGGAGAGGAATTCACACTTTCAGAGCATTGAGAGGGAACACAACAGCCACTGTGAGGAAAGACAAGGGAGCTACACAACTGAGCAACAGTCTACCAACTGACCAATAATCCTAAGTACCACCTACTGAATCACACCCTAAACCTTCAACACCAAAATGCTTCACTAATATACCCACCTCTGATACCAGAGACAAGAAGTCAGCTTCAAATAAAAACCGTGCATAAAGCCTCAGCCTAGTGAACATATCAAAAAAAGAAGTCTATTGACTGTACTCCATCTACACTGCAGTTAAAGGAACACCTACAAACAGAGATGAGTAAGATCCAATGCAAGAACTCCAGTAACTCAAATGGCCAGAATGTTGTATGTCCTCCAAAAGACCACACCAGTCCTCCAACAAGTTTGTAACCAGACTGTACTGGCTGGAATGACAGAAATAGAATTGAGACTATGGATAGAAACAAAATCATCAAGATTCAGGAGGATGGCAAAACCCAATCCAAGGAAAATAAGAATCACAATAATACAATACAAGAACTGAAGGATAAAATAGCTGGTGTGTATATGTGTGTGTGTGTATATATATACACACACATATATCTGTATGACATATGAAATATATGTATTTTATATATTTATATATTATTGTATATATTATATATAATATATGAAACTGAATATATAAATATATATACATATATGTATATATATACACATATATGTGTGTGTGTGTGTGTGTGTGTGTATATATATATATATATATATATATATATATATGAATGCTGAATGGGTCTGTCAGAGCTGAGTAACACCATACAAGAATTTCAGAATGCAATTAGCCGTATTAAGAGAAGAATAAGCCAAGCTGAGGAAAGAATCTCAGAACTTAAAAGACTAATTCTCTGAAATAAGACAGACAAAAATAAAGAAAAAAGAATAAAAAGAAATGAACAAAACCTCCAAGAAGTATGGGATTATGTGACGAGATCAAATCTATGAATTACTGGCATCCCTGAAAGGGAGGAGGAGAAAGCAAACGACTTGGAAAACATATTTCAGGATCTCATCCATGAAAACTTCCTCACCCTTTTTAGAGAGACCAACAGTCAAATTCAGGAAACAAATGGAATTCTTGGAAAATTCTGCGCAAGAAGATAAATCCCAAGAACGTAATCATCAGATTTTCCAAGGTTGAAATGAAAGAAAGAATGTTAAAGGCAGCTAGAGAAAAAGGGTGGGTCACCTACAAAGAGAATATCATCAGACTAACAGTGGACCTCTTAGCTGAAACCCTACAAACAAGAAGAGATTGGGGGCCTATATTCAACACTCAAAAATTTTTCAACCAAAAATTTCATATCCAGCAAAACTAAGTTTTCTAAGCAAAGGAGAAATGAGATACTTTTAAGATAAGCAAATTGATATGGTTTGGCTCTATGTACCCACCCAAGTCTCACCTTGAATTGTAATCCCCATAATCCCTATGTGTCAAGGGCAGGACCAGGTGGAGATAATTGGATCATGGGGGCAGTTTCTCTTATGCTGCTTTCATGATAATGGGTGAGTCTTATGAGATCTAGTGGTTTGATAAGTGTCTGGCATTTCCTCTGCTTGTACTCACGCCATTCTGCCACCCTGTGAAGAAGGCGCCTGCTTCTCCTTCACCTTCTGCCATGATTGTAAGTTTCCTGAGGCCTCCCCAGCAATGCAGAATTGTGAGTCAATTAAATCTCTTTTCTTTATAAATTACCCAGTCTCAGGTATTTATTCCTAGCAGTGTGAGAATCCATTAATACAGTAAATTGGTAGCAGGAGTTGGGTGCTACTATAAAGATTCCTGAAAATATGGAAGCAACTTTGGAACTGGGTAACAGGCAGAGGTTGGAACAGTTTGGAGGGCTAAAGAAGACAGGAATATGTGAGAAAGTTTGGAACTTCCTAGAGACTTGTTGAATGGCTCTGATCAAAATGCTGATAGCGATATGGATAATGAAGTCCAGGCTGAGGTGGTCTCAGATGGAAATGAGGAACTTCTTGGGAACTGGAGTAAAGGTGATTCTTGCTATGCAAAAAGAAAAACTGGCAGCATTTTACCTCCACCCTAGATATCTGAGAAACTTTGAACTTCAGAGAGATGATTTAGGGTATCTGGCAGAAGAAATTACTAAGCGGTAAAGTGTTCAAAAGAAAGCAGAGCATAAAAGTTTGAAAAATTTGCAGACTGACAATGCGATAGAGAATAAAAACCCATTTTCTGGGGAGATATTCTATCAAATCCACATATATCAATAAAAACCTTGAATGTAAACAGGCTAAATGCCCCCACTTAAAACACACAGAGTGGCAAGGTATATAAAAAACTAGGGCCTAATGGTATCCTGTCTCCAAGAGACTCATCGCACATGAAATGAGACACATAGGCTCAAAATAAGGGGGTGGGGGAAAATCTACCAAGCAAATTAAAAACAGAAAAAAGCAGGGTTGCAAAGCTCATATTAGATGAAACAGACTTTAAACCAACAAAGATCAAAAAAGACAAAGAAGGGCATTACATAATGGTAAAGGGTTCAATTCAACGAGAAGACCTAACTGTCCTAAATGTATATGCACCTAACACTGAAGCACCTAGATTCTTAACCAAGTTCTTAGAGACCTACAAAGAGATATAGACTCCCACTCAATAACAGTAAGAGACTTCAACACTCCACTTACAGTATTGGACAGATCAATGAGGCAGAAAATTAACAAAGATATTCAGGACCTGAACTCAACATTGCACCTAATGGATACAATAGACATCTACAGAACTCTCTATTCAAAAACAGAATATACCTTCTTCTCATTGCCATATGGCACATACTCTAAAGTTGACCATGTGATTGGATATAAAACAATCCTCAGTAAAGGCAAAAGAATGGAAATCACACCAAACACACTTTCAGACCAAAGTGCAATATAAATAGAAGTCAAGACTAAGAAAATTGTTCAAATCAATTCAAATACATGAAAATTAAACAACATTCTCCTGAATGGCTTTTGGGTAAATAATGAAATTAAGGCAGAAATCAAGAAGTTCTTTGAAACTAATGAGAACAAAGATACAACAAACCAGAATCTCTGGACACAGCTAAGGCAGTATTAAGAGAGAAATTCACAGCAGTAAACACCCTATTGAAAATTTAGAACCATCTCAAATTAACAACCTAACATTACAACTGAAAGACTTAGAGAAGCAAGAACAAATCAATCTCAAAGCAAGCAGAAGACAAGAAATAACCAAAATCAGAGCTGAACTGAAAGAAATCATGACATGAAAAAACATTCAAAAGATCAGTGAATTCAGGAATTGGTTTTTTGAAAAGATTAATAAGATAGGTCACTAGCTAGACTAATAAAGAAGAAAAGAGAAAAGATCCAAATAAACAGTTACCAACTATATATTGTCTGTAAGCAAATACATGCTATCTGTATATCACTTTTAAATTTTTTTATTGATACACAATAAATGTACATATTTTCAGGATGCACATGACAATTTAATACATTTACATAATTTGTAAAAATTAAGTCAATGTAATTGGGATACCCACCACCTTAAATATTTTCTTTTCTTTATGCTGGAAACATTCTAATTATTCTCCTCTAGCTATTTTGAAATACAATTGATTATTGTATAGTCACCCTACTGCTCTATTGAACACTAGATCGTATTTCTTCTATGAAAATCTATTATTTGTACCCATTAATAAATTTCTCTTTCCACTTATTTATAAAGTGGCCAAGAGTTTAAATGCCAAAGAATGGAAAAACTTATATCATTCAATCATCAATTATAAGAAAGTTGAAATGTCTATAGTAATATTTGAGAAAGTAAACCTCATAAGAAGAAACATTATCAAAAGAAAAAAGGGACAGCCACAATACAAAAAATGTTCAATTCATCAAAGAGACATAATAATCCCAAGTATGTATGCATTTAATAACAGAGTTGCTCAAGTAGTGAAGCAAAACAGACAAACTTCAAAGAAAAGTAGAGACTTTCCAATTACATTTAGAGATTTCAACATTCTTCTTCCAGTAATTTCAAGTAAACATAAAATCAGTAAATATGCAGAACATTTGAACACTACTGACACACTTGATGTAATTCATATTTTTAAATACCACATTCCTTTACTGCCTAATACAGTCTGTTCAAATGCATATGAAAATGTCACAGTTATACCATTTTCTGGGTCATAATACAATTCCCAATGAATTTTAAAGTATTGACACTTTACAGAGTATGTTCTTTGACTATAATAAAACTAAATTGAAATAAAACACAACAATATGAGGGAAAAAGCAATGTCTGGAAAACTGGCAAGTATTTGGAAATTAATCATCACACTTCTAAACACTCCATGAGTCAAAGAAGAAAACCCAAATCATTTTAACTGAAGGAAAATAAAATTAAATTATCAGAATTTTGAAAGTGGAGAAAAAAGAGTGAGTAAAGAAAAATACATAGCTGTAAATACTTACATTAGAAAAGGGCTAAATCAATGGTCTAAGTTTTATTTTAAGAAACAAGCAAGCAAGTTAAATCCAAAGTATATAGAAGAAATAATATAATAAAAATCTGTGCAGAAATTGGTAACATAAAAATCTGGCAAACAGGAAAATAAATAAAAAATCTAAAAGCTGCTAATTTGAAAATGTAGATGAATTGATTAATTTCTAGCTGTAATGGTCAAGTAAAAATGAGAGGAAGCAAATTAACAGTTTTAAGAATAAATGAGGGAGTACTTCTATAGATCCTACAGACATTAAAAAAATCCTAAGGGAATATTATTTTAATTAATTCAAAGTTTTAACTAAAATAAACAAATATATGAAATGTAAAAACAGACAGGAGAATTTAGAAACTGTGAAATGCTCTATAATCATTAAATGATTCAAACTTTAATTTAGAACCTGCTCACAAAGAAAGGTACAGGTTAAGATAGCTTCATTGGTGAAATCTGTTGAACATTTCTGGAAGAAGTAACACAAAATAATACAAATCTTTTTATAAAATTTAACAGGACAGAACACTTTTTAGCTCATTTTATATGGCCAGTATTACCTTGATAATAAATGAGAAGAAAACTACAAGAAACCTACCAACAAATATCTTTCGTGGACATTGTATTAGTTTTTTGTTGTTGCTGTTACTGGAACAAACTTCCACAAACTTAGTAGCTTAACACAGATTTATTATCGTATAGGTCTGTAGGTCAGAAATCTGACACACTGGAATAAAATCAAGGATTGGCAAGGCTGCATTCCTTTCCTGGTGCTCTGGTACAGTATCCGTTTCCTTGCCTTTTCCTGTCTCTAGAGGCCACTCACATGTATTGGTTTATAGCCGTTTTCCTCCATCTTTAAAGCCAGCAACACCACGTTCCTCTGACCTTGCTTCTGTTGACACATCTCCCTGACCACCACTGGGAAAGCTTATCTGCTTTTAAAGACTCTTGTCATTAGATTGGCCTCACTCTGATAATGCAGAATAATCCCCAGCTAATGGTTTTTAACTTGAAACACATCTTTGAAGTTCCTTTTTCCATGTGATGTAGCAAAGTCACAGATAAAGTGGATTAGGATGTGGACATATTTGGGGGAGCCATTTTTCTGACTACCAAAATCATGGTATTAAGAAGTAATATTCTTACTATTAAGAAGAATATTACTAATAAGAAAATTAATAATATTTTTATTATTGAGAAGCAATATTCTTAATACAATATTTAGAAACCACATTCAACAACATCAAGAAAATGAAACCTGAAAAAGTGAAATTTGTTTATTCCAGGAATGCAAAGTTGATGTGTAATTCACGCCACTAACATAAGAACATGGGAATTTTATATCATCATCTCGGTAGATATAGAACAAACATTTCAAAAAATTTGAAACCTCTTTTGATTAAAAAAATTATATCAAAATATTGATTAAAGGAAATGTTCTCAACTTAATAAAAAGTATCTCTAAAAATCCCACAGCTAACATAATGTTTAATGATAAAAGACTGAAAACTTTTTCTCTGAGAATGGAAGCAAAGCAAATTTCTTGCTTTCATCACTTTTATTCAGGATTGTATCACCAGTGCAAAAAAAAAAAGGCATAGTTTCAAAAGGAAGACATAAACATGCCTATCACAGATAAATTGATCATATACATATAAAACAATTAACAAATTATACTTCATAAAATTGAAATCTTCTGTTATTCAAAAGACTCCTTTGAGAATAAGAAGAGACAAACAGAATGAAAAAAACCTCATACATATGTCAAATCTTGTATCTGGAATATTTTTAAAACTCAGAATATAACAAGAAGACAAATAACCCTATTAAAAATAGAAAGACAATTTGAACAGATACTTCAAAAAAGAATATATTCAAGAATAGCCAATATGCACATAAAAAATACACTTGATTTTAATAGTGATCAGGTAAATAAAAATTAAAACTTCAATGAAATACCACTACACATCCAGTAGACTAGGTAAATGGAAAAGCCTGAACATACTCAGTGCTGATGGGGATGTAGAGCTTCCAGAATTATTATTAGTGGAAATGTAAAATAATCCAATAATATATGAGCTCCCTCTCATATATTATTGGTGGAAACGTAAAATAATCCGACCACTTTGGAAAACAATTAGACATAGTTTTGTAAAGATAAACATATACTTGTTATATGATGAAGCATTTTTACGGATATTTACTAAAAGAAATGAAAGCACACGTCATAAAATTATACACGGGTTTTTTCATCTTAGCCAAAAATTGGAAAAATCCAAATGACTACCAGCATGTGAATGAATAAAAAATACTATTTATTTAAAGGAAGTAAAAAGTAACAGCATAGGAAAGGCCAAGATGACCAGTTAGAGCCTATGTGTATCTTTACACGAGATGGGTCTCTTGAAGACAGCATACCATGTGTATTAGCTCTATCCAACTTGCCATTCTAATTTGCCATGGCCAATTAGAAGCAGCTGCCGTCCATGGCTCTCATGGAAGGGAATGAAAATGGCAGTGAATTCAAAACTTTCAACTGAAATATCCAGGTTCTAACATTGAGACTGACTAGGTAGACAACTCAACCCACAGAGAACAAAGAAAAGCAGGCTGGTGCAACAGCCCACCCAGGAGTGGCACAGAGCTGAAGGAACCTCCGCCCCCAGCCACAGAAATCCCTGAGTGATTGTGCAACCCTGCCCAGGAAACCATGCTTCTCCCATAGATCTTTGCAAACCATGGATCAGGAGATCCACACATGAGACCATGCAATCAGGGCCTTGGATTCATTACACAGAGCTGTGCGCAGTCTCTTCACAGACACCCAGGACTTTTACAAACTCTGGCTCTGGGAATCCCGGCAAGGCAGGAGATGCATCCATACACTCCCTTAGGAAGGGGGCTGAATCCAGGGAGCCAAGCACCACTGTTCAGTGGGCTCCACTTCCCCACTTCTAAGGCATCTCACAAGTTACGAGCCACTGGCTTAGAATTCCAGCCAGCCAGTGCAACAGGCTGGAGACTGCTTGAGGAAGAGGAGTTCCCAGGGGGAGGGGCAGCTGCCATTTCTGTGGTTAGGTCAAATTCAGCTGTTCTAGCCTGCAGGCTCCAGGGAGCCCAGACAGTCCTGATGAGGAGGAGTCCCCCATGTCACAGCACAGCTGGTTTGTCACATCATGGCCAGACTGCTTCTTTAAGTAGGACCATGATCTATCCCTCCTCAGTGAGTGGGGTCTCCCCATGAGAATTTGAGAAACCCCAGCCAGGGTTATATGGATAGAACTCTGATCTCTCTCTGGGACAGAGCCCCTTGACGGAGAAACGACCAATGTCTTGTGGTTTAGTCAACTCAGCCTTTCCAGCTTGCTGACTCCAGAGAGTCCAGGCTATCTGGACAAGGAAAGAAAGAGTGCCCCCCAATGCAGTACATCTGCTCTACCGAAAAGCAGCCAGACTGCTTCTTTCAGTGGGTCTCTGATCCTGTCCCTCCTGACTGGTGAGACCTCCCAACAGGGGTCTCCAAATACCTCCTACAGGAGCTTCCGGGCCAGCAACAGGTCAGTACCTGCCTGAGATGGAGCTCCCAGAGGTAAAAGACTGCCACCTTTGCTGTTTTGTAGCCTTCACTGGTGATACCTCCAGGTAAGGGAAAAGTTGAGGAAAAGCAGACCCAATGCTCCATACCCATATACCAAAGAATGGCCTGACTGTTAAAAGACAAAGAAACAGAAAGAAACATCAACAAAAGTCCCTGAAAACCCCATTAAAAGGTCAGCAACTCTAAAAATTGAAGGTAGATAAGCCCACAAAGATGAGAAAGAATCAACACAAAAATGCTGAGCACTCAAAAAGCCAGAGCAACTCTTCTCCTCCAAATGACTGCAACACCTCTCCAGCAAGGGCACAGAATTTGGCCAAGGTTGAGATGGATGAATTCACAGTATTAGGCTTCAGCAGGTGGGTAATAACAAACTGCACTGAGCTAAAGGAGCATATTGTAATCCAATGCAAAGAAGCTAAGAATCATAATAAAACAGTACAGGAGCTGATAACCAGAATAGCCAGTTTAGAGAGGCACATAACTGAACTGATGGAGCTGAAAAACACAACATGAGAAATTCACAACGCAATCACAAGTATCAATAGCAGAATAGACCAACTGGAGGAAAGAATCTCAGAGCTTGAAGACTATCTTTCTGAAATAAAATGGGCCGACAAGAACAGCAAAAAAGGAATGAAAAGGAACAAATAAGACTCTGAGAAATATCGAACTATGTAAAAAGACCAAACCTAAAACTGATTGCAGTACCTGAAAGAGATGGGGAGAATTGAACAAAGCTGGAAAACATACTTCAGGATATCATCCAAGAGAACTTCCACAACCTAGAAAGATAGGCCAACATTCAAATCCAGGAAATCCAGAGAACCGCAGTAAGATACTCCATGAGAAGATCAACCCCAAGACACATAATCTGAAGTTGAAAAGAAAAAAAAAAATGTTAGGGCAGCCAGAGAGAAAGGCCGGGTGACCTACAAAGGGAAACCCATCAAACTAACAGTGGATCTCTCAGATGAAACTCTACAAACAAGAAGAGTTTGGGGCCAATATCCAACATTCTTAAGAATTTCTAACCCAGAGTTTTATATCTGACCAAACTAAGCTTCATAAGCAAAGGAGAAATAATATCCTTTTGAGACAAGCAAACGCTGAGGGAATTTGTCACCACCAGGCCTGCCTTGCAAGAGCTGCTGAAGGAAGCACTAAATATGGAAAGGAAAAACTGGTACCAGCCACTACGAAAATACAGTGAAGTACACAGACAAGTGACACTGTGAAGCAGCCACATATACAAGTCTGCAAAATAATCAGCTAGCATCACAATGACAGAATCAAATTCACACATAACAATATTAATCTTAAATGTAAATGGGCCAAATGCCCCCAATTAAAAGAAACATAATGGCAAGTTGGATAGAGCTAATATTCATTGGTATGCTATCTTCAAGAGACCAATCTCATGTGCAAAGATACACATAGGTACAAAATAATAGATGGAGGAAAATTTACCACGCAAATGGAAAATAGAAAAAAAGCAGGGGTCACAATCCTAGTTTCTGACAAAACAGACTTTAAACCAACAAAGATCAAAACAGAAAAAGAAGGATATTACATAATGGTAAAGGGTTCAATTCAACAAAAATAGCTAGCTATCCTAAATGTATATGCAGAGATTTAGACTCCCACACAATAATAATGAGAGAATTTAACACCCCACTAACAATATTAGACTGATAATTAAGACAGAAAATTAACAAATATATTCATGACCTGAACTCAGCTCTGGATCAAACAAACCTGATATATATATATACAAAACTCTTCACCCCAAAACAGCAGAATATACATTCTTCTCATCACCACATGGCAGGTACTCTAAAATTAATCACATAATTGGAAGTAAAACACTCCTCAGCAAATGCAAAAGAACTGAAATTATAACAAACACTCAGATTACAGCACAATCAAATTAGATCTCAAGAGTAAGAAATTTACTCAAAACCACACAACTACATGGAAATTAAACAACCTGCTACTGAATTCATCCTGAATAAATAATGAATTAAGGTAGGAATCAAGAAGTTCTTTGAAACTAATAATAACAAAAAGACAAGGTACCAGAATGTCTGGGACACAACTAAAGCAGTGCTAAGAGGGAAATTTATAGCACTAAATCCTTACATCAACTCAAATTAACAACCTAACAACACAACTAAAAGAACTACAGAACCAAGAGCAAACAAATCCCAAAGCTACCAGAAGACAAGAAATAACCAAGATCAGAGCAGAACTGAAGGAAATAGAGACACAAAAAAAACCCTTAAAAAAATCAACAAATCCAGGCACTGGTTTTTTGAAAAAATAAAATAAAATAGACCACTAGCTAGACTAACAAAGAAGAAAAGAGAGAAGACTCAAATAGACACAATAAGAAATGATAAAGGGGATATCAACACTGACCCCACCGAAGTACAGACAACTGTCACAGAACACTATAAACACCTCTATGCACATAAACTAGAAAATCTAGAAGAAATGGATAAATTCCTGGACACATACTGTCTCCGAAGACTGAACCAGGAAGAAATCAAATCCCTGAGTAGACCAAAAATGAGTTCTGAAATTGAGTTAGTAATAAATAGCCTACCAACCAAGCCCAGAACCAGACAGATTTACAGCTGAATTCTACCAGAGGTGCAAAAAAGAGGTAATACCATTTTGACTGAAACTATCCCAAACAATTGAAAAGAAGGGTCTCCTCCCTAACTCATTTTATGAGGCCAGCATCATCCTGATACCAAAACCTGGCAGAGATACAACAACAAAAAAGAAAACTTCAGGTCAATATCTCTGATAAACTTTAATGCAAAAATCCTCAATAAAATACTGGTAATCAGAATCCAGCATCACATCAAAAAGCTTATCCACCATGATCAAGTTGGCTTCATCCCTGGGATGCAAGGTTGGTTCAACATATGCAAATCAATAAATGTAATTCATCACATAAACAGAACTAAAGACAAAAACCACATGATTATCTCAATAGATGCAGAAAAGGCCTTCGATAAAATTCAAGCTCCTTCATGTTAAAAACTCTCAATAAACTAAGTATTGAAGAAACATACCTCAAAATAATAACAGTCATATACGACAAACCCATAGCCAATATCATCCTGAATGGGAAAAAGATGGAAGCATTCCCCTTGAAAACTGGCACAAGACAAGGATGTCCTCTCTCACCATGCCTATTCAACATAGTACTGGAAGTTTTGGCCAGGGCAATCAGACAAGAGAAAGAAATAAATGTATTCAAATAGGGAGAGAGGAAGTCAAATTATCTTTGTTTGCAGATGACATGATCCTATATATCTAGAAAATCTTATTGTCTCAGCCCAAAAGCTTATTAAGCTGATAAGAAAATTCAGCAAAGTCTCAGGATACAAAATCAATGTGCAAAAATCGCTAGCATTCCTATAACACCAACAACAGACAAGCCAAGAGCCAAATCATGAATGAACTCCAATTCACAATTGCCACAAAGAGTATAAAATACCTAGGAACACAGCTAACAAGGGAAGTGAAGAACCTCTTCAAGGAGAACTACAGACCACTGCTCAAGGAAATCAGAGAGGACACAAACAAATCGAAAAACATTCCATGTTCATGCATCAGAAGAATCAATATCATGAAAATGGCCATACTGCCCAAAGCAATTTATAGATTCAATGCTATTCCCATTAAACTAATATTGACATTTTTCATAGAATTAGAAGAAACCATTTTAAAATTTATATGAAACCAAAAAAAGAGCCTGAATAGCCAAGACAATCCTAAACAAAAAGAACAAAGCTGGAGGCATCATGCTACCTGACTTTAAGCTATACTACAAGGCTACAGTAACCAAAACAGTATGGTACTGGTACAAAAACAGATGCATAGATCAATGGAACAGAATGGAGAACTCAGAAATAAGACCACATACCTACAAGCATCTGATCTTCAAGAAACCTGCCATAAACAAACAATGGAGACAGGATTCCATATTTAATAAATGGTGCTGGGAGAACTGGCTAGCCATACGCAGAAAATTGAAACTGGACCCCTCCCTTACACCTTATATACAAAAATTCACTCAAGATAAATTAAAGACTTAAATGTAAAACCCAAAACTATAAAAGCCCTAGAAGAAAATCTAGGTAAAATTAAACTAAAGAGCTTCTGCACAGCAAAACAAACTATCATCGGTTTGAAAAGACAACCTACAGAATGGAAGAAAATTTTTGCAATCTATCTATCTGACAAAGGTCTAATATGCAGAGTCTACAAGGAACTTAAATTTACAAGGAAAGAAAAAACATTAAAAAGTAGGCAAAGAACATGAACAGACACTTCTCAAAAGAAGACATTCATGTGGAAAACAAATATATGAAGAAGAGCTCAACATCACTGATCATTAGAGAAATGCAAATGAAAACCACAATGAGATACCATCTCATACCTGTCAGAATGGTGATTACTAAAAAGTCCAGAAAGAACAGATGCTGGCAAGGTTGTGGATAGAAAAGAACACTTTTATACTGTTGGTCAGGACATACATTAGTTCAACCACTGAGGAAGACAGTGTAGCAATTCCTCAAAGATCTAGAGGCAGAAATACCATTTGACCTAACAATTCTGTTACTGAGTATATACCCAAAGAAATATAAATTATTCTATTATAAAGATACTTGCACGCATATGTTCATTGCAGAAGTATTCACAATAGCAAAGACATAAAATCAACCCAAATGCCCATCGGTGATAGACTAGATAAAGAAAATGTGGTACATATACACCATGGAATACTATGCAACCATAAAAAGGAACAAGATTACATTCTTTGCAGGGACATGAATGGAACTGGAAACTGTTACCCTCAACAAACATAAGAACAGAAAATCAAACACTGCATGTTCTCACTTAGAAGTGGGAGCTGAACGATGAGAACGCATGGGCACATGGTGGGCAACAACACACACTGGGACCTCTCACAGGTAGGGAGAGGGAGAGCATCAGGAAGAATAGCTAATAGATGCTGGTCTTAATTCATGCGTGATGGGTTGATCTGTGCAGCAAACCACCATGGCACATGTTTAGCTACGTAGCAAACCTGCACATGTTTAGCTACGTAGCAAACCTGCACATCCTGCACATGTATGCTGAAACTTCAAATAAAAGTTAAAGAAAAAAAACAAAATACTCATTCACACAAAACATGGATGAATCTCAACAATGTGCTGATTAGAAGCCAGAACACAAGGGCATTTACATTATGATTACATTTCTATACAATCATAGAAAAGGAAAACTAATATATTGTGACAGAAAGTACATCGGCAGTTACCTGGAGCTGTGGATGACACAAAGGAATTTTCTGTGATGATGGAAATATATATCTTGATTATAGTCATGGTTACAGAGGTGTCTACACTTGTCAAAATGCACAAATCTATATTCTTAGAATGCGATATTTTATTGGTTGTAAACAATAGCCCAATAAATTTAATTTTAAAAAAATGTTTCTTGGCCGGGCATGGTGGCTCACACCTGTAATCCCAGCACTTTGGGAGGCCGAGGCGGACAGATCATTTGAGGTCAGGAGTTCAAGACCAGCCTGGCCAACTTGGCAAAACCCCTTCTCTACTAAAAATACAAGTGAGCCAGGCATGGTGGCGGGCTCCTGTAATCCCTGCTATTCGGGAGGCTGAGGCAGAAGAATCGCTTGAACCCCGGGAGGCAGAGGTTGCAGTGAGCCGAGATCACACCTCTGCACTCCAGCCTGGGCAACAAGAGCAAAACTCTATCTTTAAAAAAAAAAAAAAAGTTTCTTCCACCCCAAAATTGATCTTTTAGGATATTTTGGAAGAGGATACCTAAATTGAATGGACAATTCAAATAAATATTCTGTTCCCTAGATGATCCCTTGTATGTGCCTATGTGTGTCATCTTCATTCTCTGCTTGATTAAAATACTTAAAAGAATCAAGCAGTAGATATCTTTACAGATGTGAGTTTATATTATAAATTTTATAAAAAGTGACTGTCAGTAATAGTAGATCCAGTTTTAACTATTTGTCTTATGTATTTTAAATATTTGGTAAAATTTTAAATACCACTTAAATTACTATAATTTTGCTTTATACAAAGTTTTTTGCAAGTATATAGTTAAGTGTGTGCCTGTGTGTGTGCACTTTGACAAATGCAGACATCGGTGCAATCACCACTACAATCCTACAATCAAGATAGGTATTTCCATTATCACAAAAAATTCTTTCATGTCACTGACAATTCCAAATAACATTTAAAAGTAATGGCAAAAACCGCAATTACTTTTGCACCAACTTTAATAGATAGATAGATAGATAGATAGATAGATAGATAGATAGATATAGATATATAGATACACACACATATAACTCTTGAGAGAATGGAAACACTACATTTTTTTTCCAAACATGTACTCTTTCCTGGTAGTTTTAGAATAAACGTATTTCTGTTCATTTAGTTCTCTTTTTAAATATTTTGCTTGGAAACTTGTATTTGACCAATATCCACAAATGATTTGTGTTATTGAAAAGTAAAGAAGGGAGAACAGGAAAGTCTAAGTCAACATTCTGTGTGACTATCCATGGGAAACACAATACTGCTAAGCATTAAATAATCTTGTATTTCAAATCTCCAAATTCCTTTAACAATGATAAATGAGAGACACCAAAAGGTTTTAGAAATTCTACCTAAGTGAGCTTTAATCATGTTAACTGAAATTTTCTTTACACTTAGAATTCTTTTTCACCTCTCAGTGAGGTTTTTGGTTTTGTTTTGTGTAGGGATGGGGAGGCAAGGGGTTGGTCATGATTATCTGACAAACTGCCTTCTAAGAACCTCATTTTGAAAAAGGTCTTACTAAGAAAAAAAAATCTTACAACTAAATTGTTTTTACACAATGAGTTGAAATATTATTAACCATTTACATGCATAATAGTATCAAGGCAAACTTTGTTAATAATAGTAAGACATATTCAGAAATTATCCCATGCCTTTAACATTTCAGAATAACTTCAAATATGAATGTATGCCATAAGGAGGGAAGAAATTAATAAATATTGAGTACCTACATAGGTTAAAAGCAAGTCATATAGTATTTCATTATAGTTTATTTATAGAATAAGAAAATTATTTGAAGTGTGTTCCACTTATGTTTGTGTAATACGCTTGAAAATTTCTTATAGAAAAGATGGAGAAACATGCTATGAATGGCAATACAATTTTGCAGATATGTTATTGAATTAATGACCCTTCCCAAAGGTGATGATTGATTTAACCTATCTTGTGACATCTCTTTCGTGGTGGCTATGCATTTTGGTCAATAGTTGTAATACAAATATTGCTGTCATACTTATGAAATTCCAAAGTGGCAGGGAGTACAAGGCATAGCTTATACTAATGCTAATATAATGGATGGTAGAAATTCCTGAATTTATCTAATAAAATAAACTTAGAACAGATGTGAATACCTATGCCTAGGTTAATTGCCTGTATAGGACAGAACAGGAGGAATTTTATTACAAATAGTGCATGTGAAAAACTCTTAGTGGATTCAAATTCCACAACGCTTGAATAGGACAGCTGAAGTATTCTTGAATTTTATTTGACTAAATCCAAACTCTTCATTTGGCTTTCTACATGCTCAATATGAATCAACAGAGTGATAAAACTGCCCAAAATGTTAATGCCATCCTGAAATGCATTAAGAAAACACTGTACTCAGAATACAAGAACTGACAATGAGTGTAGCTCTGTGTTGTTCAAACAGTCCTGGGAAATGTTTTTCCTACATGGTGCGTCACTTAAGAGGAACCCTGAGAGGCTGGAATGCATCTGGAAGACAAAGGTCTGCAAAGCACTACATGTATATTAAGGACTGATTATCTGAGAATATTTAGCCTGTAAAAGAACACACTTGGTGTGTCTGTGTGAGTCCCCCAAGAAGCAGACAGCCAGATAGGACTGGATGCACAAGAGATTCATTAGAAAAATATCTATGATGTATACAAGGATAAAGGGGGAGAGAGGAGTAACAGATAGGAAGAGTCTTAATGCTGTGGTACAGCTCTGACACCTGTGGAAAGAAGAATTGAAAGATTGTATACAAAGAGCTTCAAATCATAGCAAGGTTCTTAAAAAAACGTCTTGGCCAGACCCATGGAAAGTTGGCAAGCTATAGTTAGCTGTTAGATGAATCTCCCATAGGACAGGAATGGCTTTGTTCTAGAATTGCAGCTGTGTTCAGTCATGGGGTGGAAGCAGCCCAAAGGAAGAATGGCCTGGCTTCCATGACCCTAAGCATCCAAAGGTGCGGCCATTGGAGGCTGTCAATCAAGTACGCTCCCCCAACAGGTCTTTTGAAGTCAAAACTCCATGGCCGCCATACTTGGGAGACATAACGCCTGTTTTTAATTTTACTAAAGAGTTGTAATATGGATAAAGGTTAAGATTTCTTCTACATGACTTCAAAGGACAGAAGTAGAACAAAGAAATGGATGTTTCACTCAGACTGCACCAAAAAATAAAAAATTTCTAATAATTAGAGTTCAAAGATAAAGTGAACAGTTTCATAAGTGGAGTTGGAAAGAGTCAGAAGGTAAACACACCTGTGAGGCCTCTTCTCAACCTTGAAGTCTAATGAGACTAGCAATAAAGGAAGTAAGGATAGAAGGAACTCAAGAAATATGGTTTACTGAAATGATTATAAGAAGACTGGATTAAGAAGCTTTTATTTTTTCTTCTGTAATAATGCTACATTTTGTGTCTCAGTAGGGAAGAGTAAGGATATACTAAAAATCCTTTCATTAACGTGAACTGATTTTTGCCCTCTACGGAGTTAGAATCAGAGAAGTACAAATTGGACTTAAATCATAACCCTTGTGAATTGTCCTGGAAAAACATCAACAATGATTTTCTTCTCTTTAATTATTAAAAACAAAATCTCCTTTATTTTCCTTCTCAACACAGTATGTGTCCTGGTAAAAGAGTATTTCTAGATTTGTAATCTGATAGCTTCTGCTTCCCTTTGGGATAAAAGCTGTTTTGGTTACTGTAGCCTTGTAGTATAGTTTGAAGTCAGGTAGTGTGATGCCTCCAGCTTTGTTCTTTTTGCTTAGGATTGTCTTGGCTATACAGGCTCTTTTTTGGTTCCATGTGAAATTTAAAGTAGTTTTTTTCTAATTCTGTGGAGAAAGTCAATGGTAGCTTGATGGGAATAGCATTGAATCTATAAATTACTTTGGGCAGTATGGCCATTTTCATGATATTGATTCTTCCTATCCATGAGCATGGAATGTTTTCTCATTTGTTTGTGTCCTCTCTTATTTCCTTGAACAGTGGTTTGAAGAATGAGATCATGTCCTTTGCAGGGACATGGATGAAGCTGGAAGCCATCGTTCTCAGAAAACTAACACGGGAACAGAAAACCAAACATTTAATGTTCTCACTCATAAGTGAGAGTTGAACAAAGAACATATGGACACAGGGAGGGGAACAACACACACCAGGGCCTGTCAGGGGGTCTGGAGCAAGGGGAGGGAGAGCATTAGGACAAATACCTAATGCATCCAGGGCTTAAAACCTAGATGACAGGTTGATAAGTGCGGCAAACCACCATGGCACATGTATACCTATGTAACAGACCTGCACATTCTGCATATGTATCCCGGAACTTAAAGTAAAATTTAAAAAAATAAAATTAAAAAAGCTTTTGCACTCCATTTATTCTCAGGCCAGTGAAAGGGTTAAGTAAGCTACGGTGGAATCCTGAATTTGAGTATTGAAAATCTGGCAACCAGCCCAGGGGCCCCTTCCAAAAAGAAGCAGCTACCCTGAGCCCTTACAAAGGAGGTGGTTGCCCTAGCAACAGTATCTGATAAAAGAAAATATGGCCGCCAGGTACACATACAGATTGCAGGAGAGAGAGGAAAACTGCTCAGCTGCTGCTGCACTCAGTGTTAAGGAGTCATTTAGCAAATCTGGAGTTTTAGAGCTGAACTTATAATTGTGGAAATTTTGGGGGTGGTATTTATTTAAGTCATGCCCAATATATTTCAAAATTTGGCACGTTGTAGTGATTGCTGAGCATAAATATGCCTCCCAACTTAAACAAAAGCAACCACCACAAATGACTGTCAAGATACACCAGCTAACTAGAAAGACCACTTTAAAGAAAGATTTGCTCAAAATAAACATCAATTTTTCCCCCAAAGTCTTTAATCGGATTCTTTAGTCATGTCTCCGTTTTTTTATCTTTGTGCAGAGGTATGATTCCATATGAAACATTCGAACTGCTCACAGCCTTATTTTATCTAACATAATTATTTGTAATTGACACCCTCATTCATTTATTTAAAGCCTAAACATTTACCAATCTCCTGTGTGTACTGACTGCCTTTTTTATCATTGAATATTTTCTGTTAAATATTTTATTGTGGAATCAACTTTAGAGATTTTTGTAAGAGGCTTTAAAGCAGTTATGATCGTTAGTACTGTTTTCTTGATGGCAAAGGATGGGCGCTTACTAGAGGACCACTTTTCCTAAATGCACACTTCAGATTGATCATAATTTGTGAGTATGGTGTTGACTTATTCAATAATACAGCAATGAGAACGTGAGAGGCATAGGCCACTGCTCAGTGAACCAGTTTTTAATACAAATGTTTTCACTCCCCACTTCCACCCCAAATAGACAGTTCCTTTTTTTAGGTATATGACACTAGGAAAAAGACCCATAATCTTCTGGACATCCGGGTCCCAATCCTTATATTTCTATAAGCTTATGAAATGGCCTTCACAGGGCACTTAGCCTCCGGAAGTCTGTTTCCTAGAGACAACATGATAGCCTCTAAGACTTCTCTTGACTGTGCTGTTGCATGAAAATGGGTTATTGCCTTCTGTGAGGAAAAAGCAAAGTTCTGTTTGAATAAATCCATTAGATTTCTGTTAGAGATTAATCAAGTTTCATTTACAACTCTTCCTGCATAAAGACCCATACTTTTCCTCAGCAAATTATTAATAAATACTACCAGCTTTAAAACTCTAATGTAAACACTTCATTGTATACACTGAATAAAAGACTCCAGCAGACACTACTCAGAAACTTCTGTGTCTTTTGATCTGTTTCTTGAGTTGGAGTATGAAATCCCTGGGCAAAGCCTAAAAGACACACAGGAAAAGTATATTCATTGCTTTTTAAAATGTGGGCTAGCAAAAGACAGAGAAGGGCAGAAATAGACGTTCGTAATTACTCTTGACATGGGGGCAGGCAAGGGTAATTTTAGGGTCTTCCATGACTAACTTGAAGGGCTCTCTAATACAATGTTGCTAAAATTTGAACAGAATCTTTTTAAAGAAAAAAATATAAACTCATATACTCAGTGTTGACTTGTATTACTTTCACTATACTCTTAAATGCTTATAAATATAAAAACAGGTATAAACATCTTACGCTCACAGGACTTGGCTGTAAGAAACAAATCTGCAAATTATAAACCAAACTATTACTCCAATAAAATTAAAATTAATGTTTTTAATATGATGAATCATCTTGACATGCTGAATCTTAATCTGTTTGAAATTTGAATATCATACTGACTGCCCCATCATAGTTTTGAAGGCATTTAGCATGCCTATGCTACTGTGTGCCATCTGGTAACTCAATTCACTTACCACTTTACTCAAACTCACGTGAAACCTTTATTTGCACAGTGCTTCATGATATCATTTGGACTTCACTTCTGGGAAAGAATGGTGTACTTTTCTTTTTTTTTTTTTTGAGACAGAGTCTCGGTCTGTCACCCAGGCTGGAGTGCAGTGGCACTATCTCGGCTCACTGCAACCTCTGCCTCCCAGGTTCAAGCGATTCTCCTACCTCAGTCTTCTGAGTAGCTGGGATTACAGGCACAAGCCACCATATCCAGCTAATTTTTTTTTTTTATTTTTAGTAGAGACAGGGTTTCATCATGTTGATCAGGCTGGTCTCAAACTCCTGACCTCGTGATCCGCCCGCTTCAGCCCCCCAAAGTGCTGGGATTACAGGTGTAAGCCACCGCACCTGACAAGAATGGTGTACTTTCTTTATCATGTTCTGCTATATTTTCATTAGCTGATCACCATCAAAGATGTACTATTGATGTCAATGTGTTCTAAACATCAAGCAAATACAGGGGTAGGTTCTAGTCCAGTCACCATGTGATCCAACATGGTTGTATGATCCAACATCAAGTTTTTCTCTATGATCATAAAAATCCAAACAGAAAACCAAGAAATTATTGTAGAATATTCACAAAACCCCAACTGGAGAAACAGAAGCCTGTTGCATAATTTTGTCCAAAATAAACACTGTCTGTCTTGGTTTCCAGGGCAAGTGTTGTCATAACCCAGTCTTTTCAGGCATTTGCAGTGTTGATTGAATAACCAGGCAGCACCGCCTCTGCTTTCTCCCTTTTCTGCTTTCTACTGAAGGTCTGAGACATGCCAAATTCTCATGTTCACAGCTCCCTGCCAGGTAGGAGTAGTGGCAATATTATTGTTTTTTGGCCAATGAGACATAAGTGAAGGACTGCCTTGGATTTGTTGGGAAAGTATTTCGCTTTTCTGATGAAAATTAGAGGTAGAAAATCATAATTTGCACTCCCTCTTCTCCTTTCTACTTTGGACATAGGTTTTCCCTTATTTTTCTTTTTCTCTGGAGGTATATCAAACATCTCATAATCATGAGAGGTCAAGACGTTAGGCGTGGCAGGAAAGAAAGGTAACAGGAACTTTATCCTTGGTTGTTTCGAAAAATTTTTTCTACATTTCTTGTTAGGTAAACAGTAAATGTCCATATGGTTTAAGGCACTGTTAATCAGGAGTTCTGTTTTGTACAGCCAGAAGCATTTCTGATACAGAGATACCATCTCCTTTTCCAAATCACCAAAATTTTTGTTAAATGAAAAATCATCATGGAATATTATGTTGGAAACTTAGTTGGTACAATATATTCCATTTGCTTCCTGTGATATTTCACATTATACTTAATGTCCTATTTTCCAAATTTCACACTATATTTGCTGTATTTTGTTCCAAAATTAACTATCTGTACTCACATACAATGTCGATACTAACTTGCAATAAGAAAAATGGGTTCGTTTGGCAGAAGTCATTGAAATGGTTTGTAATATTTGGTCCTGTTCCTGAGTACATTTCCACCTCCAACCCACAGGACTCTCCATTTTGTCTTGACATTCCAACCATACAATTGCTTTCTTTGTGTCTTGTTTGTGACATATTTTCTCCTACCTGGGTTTTGCATGTGCTGTGCCCTTGCCTGAGTGCTCCTTCTGACTGGCTCCTCCCCTCATTTCCCCTCTTAATTTCAATTTCCCCTTCAGATCCAACCTAAAGCTTCACTTCCCCAAGATACCTGTGTGGAACCCCCTAGCCTAAACCATGCCTTTGTTATAACTCACAAAGAGTCATGGGCTTTTCCTTCTGAGCACTTTCATCAATATGGAATGACACACTTAATACTCTTCTGCCACACTCTTTGCTTGAAACCTTACCTTTTTGCTTATTAATGCATCTCTGTGCCTAGCCCAGTTTCAGGTGAATGGTAGGTATGTAATACATCTTAGTTTAATGAAGTAAGGAATTAATGAAAAATGGGAATAATTTAATGATATTTCAAAGGAAGTAGGTTCTCAGAACTGAAAACCTCCATCGGTAGCAAAAAATTTTTATTTCAGTGTGTATATATTAGGACTGCTGAGCCTCAGATTAATTATTTGCATACTTATATTCTTGTTCCTTTGATGATCCAGCATCAGTGCCTTGGAAATTCAGCAAGGCATGTAAATTAAATTATGCTTTTTTATATTAATGTACAGAACAGTTCTCTGAGAAGCATAATAAATTTTCTATTACTTACAGATTAAATTTGTCTTTTTCTCGCTGTTCTTTGCTAGAGTTAATCATGTTTACCTTTCCAAAGTTCTTATGCATCGAAAAATAATAATTAAATATCCTACTCTAGATAATTTAAATGCCAAAAGAAGTTTTGTTTTCATTGAAAGCCTGAATTTCATAAAAAGAATGCTGCTTTTAAAAATCAGTTACCAATACAAAGAATTCACACTGTAAGTTCTTTCTTAAATGTGACCTTTTTTTGTTTTATCAGTTTGCAGGTTTTAAATGAAAGTCAAATATACCATTGTCTAACTTTCTATTTACAGATAATTCTGAGTTCCTTTGCCTAATTACTGGAATGAAAAGAACATTGAAATCACTTGCTCTAATCTCTTCTTAAGGCAGAAATCAGAAAGAATACGAGGTAAACTAGGAAAGTTGAAAAATAAAAAAGCTAAGAGGTAAAACTGAAGACAAAAAGCAGCAAAATTTTTTTTGGTTAGTCCTTTTAACTTTTATTTTATTTTCGGGGGCACATGTTCAAAGTTGTTATATAGGTAAACTGTGTGTCATGGGGGTTTGGCATACAGATAATTTCATCACCTGGATAATAAGCACAGTACCTGATAGGCATTTTTTTGTGATCCTCTCACTCCTCCCACCCTCAACCTTCAAGTGGGCTCCAGTGTCTGCTGTTCCCCTTCTAGTACCCACATGTCTTTGTTGTTTAGTTCCCACTTATAAATGCAAACGTGGTATTTATTTTTCTGTTCCTGTGTTACTTTGCTTAGGATAATAGCCTCCAGCTCCAACCATGTTGCTGCAAAGGATGTGATCTTGTCTTTTTCACAGCTGCATAGTATTTCATGGTGTATGTAACATTTTCTTTATCCAGTCTGTCACTGATGGGCATTTAGGTTGATTCCATGTTTTTGCTATTGTAAATAGTATTGCAATTAATATATGCATCCATGTATCTTTATGGAAGAGCAATTTCTTTTCCTGTGGGTATATACCCAGTAATGAGATTGCTGGGTCTGATGAGAATTCTGTTTTAAGTTCTTTGAGAAATTGTCACAGTGCTTTCCACAATGGCTGAACTAATTTACATTACCACCAGCAGTGTAGAAGCATTCCCCTTTCTCCACAGCCTCACCAGCATCGGTTATTTGTTGACTTTTTAGTAATAGCCATTCTGACTGGTATGAGATGGTATCTCATTGTGCTTTAGATATGCATTTCTCTAATGATCAATGATGTTAAGCATTTTTTCATGTTTGTTGGCCGCAGGAATGTCTTCTTTTGGGAAGTGTCTGTTCATGTCCTTTGCCCACTTATTTTTTGGAGATGGAGTCTTGCTCTATCTCCTAGGCTGGAGTGCAATGGCATGATCTTGGCTCACTGCAATCTCTGCCTCCCGGGTTCAAGCAATTCTCCTGCCTCAGCCTCCCAAGAATCTGGGACTACAGGCACCTGCCACCATGACCGGCTAATTTTTATATTTTTAGTAGAGAAGGGGTTTCACCATATTGGCCAGGCTCGTCTCGAACTCCTGACCTTGTGATCCGCCTGCCTCAGCCTCCCAAAGTGCTGAGATTACAGGCTTGAGCCACTGTGCCTGGCCCGGCCTTTTGCCCAATTTTTAATGGGATTGTTTCTTTTTCATCTGTAAAATTGTTTCAGTTTCTTATAGGTTCTGGATATTGGGCCTTTGTCAGATGCATAGCTTACAAATATTTTCTCTCATTCTGTAGTTTGTCTGTTTATTCTGCTGATAATCTGTTTCATTTAATTAGATCCCATTTTTCAATTTTTGGTTTTGTTGTTTGCTTTTGGTGTCTTCATCATGAAATCTTTGCCAAGTTCTGTGTCCATAATGATATTTCCTAGGTTATCTTCCAGAGTTTTTATAGTTTTAGGTTTTACATTTAAGTCTTTAATCCATCTTGAGTTGATTTTTATATGTGGTGTAAGGTAGGCGTCTAGTATCAGTCTTCTGCATATGACTAGCAAGTTATCCCAGCACCATTACTTATTGAATGAGGAGTCCTTTCTTCATTGCTTGTTTGTGTCAGCTTTGTCCAAATTCAGATGGTTGTGTGTGGCTTCATTTCTGGGTTGTCTATTCTGTTCCATTGGTCTATGTGTCTGTTTCTGTACCAATACCTTGATGTTTTGGTTACTGTATTCCTATAGTAGAGTTTGAAGTAGAATAGCATTATGCTTTTGGCTTTGTTCTTTTTGCTTAGAATTGCCTCAGCTATTCAGGCTCTTTTTGGTTCCATATGAATTTTAAAATAATTTTTTTTCTAATTCTGTGAAGAACATTCGATATGGTTAGTCTTTGTCTCCCCACCCAACTCTCATCTTGAATTGTAATTCCCATAATCCCATAATCCCCACATGTCAAGGGTGGGACCAGGTGGAGGCAACTGGATCATGGAGTCAGTTTCCCTCATGCTGTTCTCATGATCATGAATCTGATGGTTCTCATGAGATATGATGGTTTTATAAGGGGCTCATCCCCCTTCACTCAGCATTTTTCCATCCTGCTGCCTTGTGAAGAAGGTGCCTGTTTCTCCTTTGCCTTCTACCATGATTGTAAGTTTCCTGGGGCCTCCCCAGCAATGTGGAACTGTGAGTCAATTAAACCTCTTTCCTTTAAAAATTACCCAGTCTTGGGTATTTCTTCCTAGCGGTGTAAGAACAGACTAATATAATGTCACTGGTTTGGGCAATATGGCCATTTTAACAATATTGATTCTTCCTAGCCATGAGCATGGAATGTTTTTCTACTTGCTTGTGTCATCTCTGATTTCTTTCAGCAGTGTTTAGTAATTCTTGTTGTAGAGATCTTTCACATCCCTTGTTAGCTGTATTCCTAGGTATTTTATTCTTTTTGTGGCAATTATGAATTAAACTGTGTTCCTGATTTGCCTATTTGGATGTTGTTGGGGTACAGAAATGCTACAGATTTTTGTATGCAGATTTTGTATTCTGAAACTTTACTGAAGTTGTTTATCAGCCCAAAGAGCTTGGGAAGAGACTATGGAGTTTTCTAGATATAGAATCATGTTGTCTGCAAACAGGGATCCCCTGAGTTCTCTTCTTATTTGGATGCCCATTCTTTCTTTCTCTTGCCGATTTCTCTGGCTAAGATTTTCAATATCATGTTGAATAGGAGTGATGAGGGAGGACAACCTTGTCTTATGCCAGTTTTCAAGGGGAATACTTCCAGTTTTTCTCCTTTCAGTATAATGTTGGCTGTGGGTTTATCATAGATGACTCTTATTATTTTTGAAATATGTTCTTTCAGTGCCTAGTTTGTGAAGGGTTTCCAACATCAAGGAACGTTGAATTTTATTGAAAGCCTTTCTGCATCTATTGAGTAATTGTAGTTTTTGTCTTCAGCTCTGTTGATATAATGAATCACATTTATTGATTTGCATATGTTGAACCAACCTCATATTCTGGGGATAAAGCCTACTTGATTGTAGCTGATTAGCTTTTTTATGTGCTGCTGGATTCAGTTTGCTTGTATTTTGTTGAGTATTTTTGCATCTATGTTCATCAAAAATATTGGCCTGAAGTTTTCTTTTTTTGTTGTGTCTCTGCCAGGTTTTGTTATCAGGATGATGCTAGCCTCATAGAATGAGTTGATGAGAAGTCCTTCTTACTCAGTTTTTTGGAACAGTTTCAGCAGGATTGGTACCAGCTCTTCTTTATACATCTGGTAGAATTTGGCTGCAAATCCATCTGGTCTTGGGCTTTTTCTGGTTGGTGGGCTTTTTGTTACTCATTCAATTTCAGAACTCAATGCTGAGTTCAGGGATTCAATTTCTTCCTGGTTCAGTCTTCAGAGGTTGTATGTGTCCAGGAATTTATCCATTTCTTCTAAATTTTCTAGTTTGTGTGCATAGAGGTGTTCATAATAGTCACTCTTTGTGTACGTGTGTGTAATTCTGTGGGGTCAGTGGTAATGTCTTAATTTTTAAAGATGAGTTTACATTTCCTTCAACATAAAATAATTTTGGGGACAGAGTCCAAATAGATTTGAAATATAAATCTATTTATATATATTTATATATATATAAATATATATTATATATATAAATATATATATTTATATATATATAAAAATATATATTTATATATATAAATATATATATTTATATATATATAAATAATATATATTTATATATATATTAATATATATTTATATATATATAAATAATATATATTTATATATATATAAATAATATATATTTATATATATATAAATAATATATATTTATATATATATAAATAATATATATTTATATATATATAAAGATATAATATATAAATATATAAATATGTATAATATATAAATATATTATATAAAATATATATAAATATATTGATATAAATATATAAATATATATCAATTATCATGCCTTATATATAAATATATATTTATATACTATATAAATATATATTTATATACTATATAAATATATATTTATATACTATATAAATATATATTTATATACTATATAAATATATATTTATATATTTATATATTTATATATTTATATAAATATATATTTATATAGTATATAAATATATATTTATATACTATATAAATATATAATAATATATAAAAATATATATAAGGCATGATAATTGATGCCAAGAAACAGCATAATCATTTATTTATTTGTTTGTTTATTCTATTTTAGCCTCCATGACTTTAGGATTGACTGAGTTTAGTGCTGTTAATTAGACTACATTTTGGGACCATAATGAAAGCTAATAAATCTCTTCATCATTTCATAATAGACTTCTTGTTTATTTTAGATTTTATTGGTCTTTATTAAAAAAATAAATTAGCCATGTATTTTTGTTGTAAGAATAATCCATCATTATAACATTGGGAAGATATCCCATATTATTAAAACTACTTAATATCGATAGAGTATTAAATCATCAAATTGTATAACAACAAACTTTTTACCATTAAGAAAATGGAACTGACCCATCAAAATATATAAGCACTAATTCGGATTAAGTCAACAATACATATTGACTTGCAAGAAAGTTGGCTTGCTAGGAAATGTTATCCCTTGAGGTGATATAATGGTGGATGTGAGGGAAAAATGTACCCCCATGGACATGAATGCCATGAGCTTTATTATGCAAAAGCTTAGTGGATTTTGCCGGGCGCGGTGGCTCATGCCTGTAATCCCAGCCCTTTGGGAGGCCGAGGCAGGTGGATCCAAGGTCAGGAGTTCAAGACCAGCCTGACCAACATGGTGAAACCCCGTCTCTACTAAATATACAAAAATTAGCCGGGCATGGTGGCACGTGCCTGTAAACCTAGCTACTCAGGAGGCTGAGGCAGGAGAATTGCTTTAACCTGGGAGGTAGAGGTTGCAGCGAGCTGAGATCACGCCACTGCACTCCAGCCTGGGTGACAGAGTGAGATTCCGTCTCAAAAAAAAAAAAAAAAAAAAGCTTAGTGTGTTTTAAGATGACTAAATTTGAGATAAAGAGCATAAGAATTATGAACTGGACGACAGGGTAAAAGAATTCATAGCAAGTCTAATCAGTTGCAGACCAACCATCACATTGGTGTTCTACTAATTTGATGTAAAGTATATCTCCTACAGTTAAAAAAAAGTCACCACTTCCCTTGTCATTATAGTTTTACTTTTTCTTTTGCAGTTTCTTTATGACATTGTTTTGGGTTGCATGGAAATATTCTATTCATGCAGTTATTGCTAAATTGGCCGAAGAACTCAATGCAGTTAGAAAGCAAACAGCTGAATGAAAGAGACTGTCTTTGCTATACATAAGGATGGGAGACTATGTTATAGCAAGCACTGATGAGGCTACAAAAGGAATCACTTGTTCTGCTTTGTGATTTGAGAGTGAATGTGAAATGCAATGGTCTATTGGCTAGCTCACCTGATGTTTCTTGTTATTTGTAAAAATATGGTAGAACTAGCAAAGAAGAGAAACATTCCCAAGAAGGGCACTCTGAAGGTCAGGCAAATTTTTCCTCATGGCCTGAAGTTATTTCCAAGGAAAAATATTTCAAAGGTGTGAAAAACAGCAACTTTTGTATGAATTATTACTAAGTGACCTAGTCATAGAATAAGAACAGTCTAAGTTTCATTCCTTTAGACATTAGGGAGATTTTTAAAGATACTCTGGTTGTTTTGTCATCCTATCTTCTGATATTTTTCCAGCTTTCATTGTTAAGGTATTAAGCCCTGATCCTGCTGTCAAATATTATTTCTATATCTCAAGAATATAGGGTTTTGGCTAAACTAAATAATATCAGCTAATTTAACAAGAAATCACCAAATTCGTAGTGATACATTATAATAAACAATTGCAGGCATTCAGTAAGCAACCTCCCATGCAATGATTAACCGCCCAGAGTCCCTCTAGTCTACTGTACTTGAATCTCTGCTCAAAATCGGGCTAATAACCTGGGGAAAATGTTGGGGAGGGTCTTGCAGAAAGTTTTTTTGAGCAAAGTCCAGGGGTGGTATATGTAACACTTCAGTGCCCATGCCATTGACCATAACTCATGGTTATGGTGTTGTAATGGAAGCTAGTGGGTTAGCTTCTATCTCACAATTTTGGGGAAATCAGGAGTCTAGGCACGGCTTACCTGGGCCCTCTGTTCAGAATCTCACAAGGCTGAGATAAAGGTTTTGTCTAGACTCCATTTTCACCTGGAAACTCAACTGGATCAGAATCTGCTTCAAAGCTCTCTCATGTTTGTGCCAGAATTCATTTCCTTAAGGATGTGTGACTGAAGACCCCAACATTTTTTTCTGGCCATCAGCTGGAGACTGCTCACAGCTTCTAGAAGCCACCTGCAGTACCTTGTCAGATGGACTGCCTCAACATGGTTGCTTACTTCATAAAAGCCAGAAAGACAAATACTTTCTTTCTCTCTCTCTCTCTCCCTCCCTCCCTCCCTCTCTCTCTGTCTCTCCCTCTTTTTCCGTTTCTCCCCCTCTCTCGGTTGCTAAGTGAGAATGATGTAACGCAATCATGGAATCACAGGAATGGAATCACAGAAGTGGCATCTCATCATCTTTGTCATATTCTATTGGTCAGTAGCGAGTCATAGGTTCTACCAAGGAGTTTTCACTAATAACAGTGAGATACACAGAATAGTGATCCAATTAAAAGAAATGGCCATGAAACAAATATTCAAAAGAATAAGTACGTCATACAAACTCTTGCTACAGAAGGAAAGAATAAAGTGTTATCAGTACATGTAATAGAGGGAGATGTCTGGTAGCATTGAAGATATCCCCGGCAAGGATGAGATTTGAACTGAAATATGAAAGAAGAGAGAGAGTTGAATTAAACAGCATAGAGAAGGGAAAAGTGAAAAATTCTAAGAGTGAACTGTATGTTCCAAAGCTCTATGGTAGGATAAAAGCATGGCACATTTAAGAAATGGAAGGAAAGCCCACGTGTCTGAAGGAGAGAAACAGAGGAAGAGGAAGGTCAAGGCATTGAATAAGAAGAGCAGACCCCAGGTATTTCAAGGCTTTCTAGACCTGCTGGCTTGATGCTAAGAGGAATGGGAGGTCATTGAAAGGTTTTAAAAAGGAGAGTGACCCAATCAGATTGTATCTATATGAGATTATTGTGCAATTACTATACTAAAAAATGCACTTTTGAGCATTTAATCCCAGAGGTAGGAAAGTTTAGTCACACAAAAACCTGTACATAAACATTGATAGCCGATTTATTTGTAAGACCTCAAAACTGAAAACAACCCAAGTGGCCCTCAATGGGTGACTGGTTAAACAAACTGATGTATTCATACCATGGAATATGATGGGATATTAGTCAGCAATTTTAAAAATGTGAGCTATTGAGACACACAACTATTTGATTGAATCTCAAGGAAATTATACTAAATGACAAAAGCCAATTCCAAAATGATTTCATTTATATAATCTTCTTGAAATGAAAAAATTATAGAAAAGTAAGACAGATTAGTGGTTGCCGGGGTTTAGGGATGGGGGAGAAGCAGGTAATGGGAAAGAGGTGGGTAATTATAAAAAGGCAAAAAGAGGGATCATTGCGGTGATGGGGCTGGTCGGTATTTTGACTGTAGTGGTAGATGTAGAAGCCTACGTATGTGACAAAACTGCATAGAAATAAATACACACACATATACACACACACAAACACGTGTTCACACACACACAGGAGCAGAAGTCAAACTGGAAAAATCTAAACTGGATTGGTAGATTGTATCAATGTCAATATCTTGCTACTGAAATTGTTCTATAGTTTTGCAATATATTACTATTGAAGGAAGCCAGGTAAAGAGTACAAAGGATCTCTTCATGATATTTCTTACAACTGTGTGTAAACCTACAATTATTTAAAATATGTATTTTTTAATCTAATTACAGTCATTGCAATGGCCAAGAATGGATACTAGGAGAAGAGTCAAGGGGCTTTTTTAGTTGTTCAGTAGAAAAATGGTGATAGCTTAAACCTAGAGGCGGAAGAAATGGGGACAAATTAATACATTCAATCATGATTTAGGATGAAAAATATATTTGGTTTAGTAATTTGGGAGCCGGAATGAGAGAGAGAATTATCAGGAGCTGCCCTAATTTCTTAAAATATAGCATTAAAAGTTTTCTCACCTTCATGATTTTGCCTAGGATCTCATTGAAAAACTGTCTTCTCCGCATCTCATGCTGGCGGAAAAGACTCTCTCTAAATACTGGGATTTAGTGTGTACCAGTCTCATAGCCCTTATCACTGTGACCTTGTATTTTACATCTTTGTATACCTACCTTAGCTCTCTGATGATAGATAGTAAATTTCTTAAGAGATTATGTCCAATGAAAGTGTATAGTCCCTATGACAGCCAGCACCGGGCCTTAGACATCAGTAGCATATTTTTAATGAAATACTGTATGTATGTGCACATGCTAGGAGTCCATGTCCCTGCATAACAATTTTATATGGTGCTAATTAACTGCAACAAATAAAATTACAGAAGAAATTAGGACTATTCTTCTGGCTGTTGTGTCTGACTTTTGGTGGTCCACTAAAGTGTTTATTTAGATCAGAGTTCATTGACCCTAAAGTTGAAAAGGTGTTTTCGGGAGACCTTGTCATTTATTATCTCATTTATGTTTACAGAGTTCAAGTGTCATGCGGCCTTGCTGTAGACCTGCGTGCCAACGGTGACAGAGAAGGAAATAGTGACTGGGTTGCCCAAGAGGTGATTTACTTTGAAGAGCATCTGGTTAGGAGGAACTCATCTCAGTGAGGGATAAAAGTTGTTTCTAACCGACTGAAAGCAAATCATTCAGGATTTTCCGGTACAAAACAATATGAATTTATTAGCAGATCGATGGTAAGTTTGAAAACACATGAGGACCCTGACACAAAGTCCTGATAAGACCAAAGAAGCTAAAGCCAAAGAAATCATTGCCATCCCTGCATATTTGAGCCATGCTCATTCCATGTCATGAAAACACATTGTGAGAGAAATTACATATCCACAGTGAAGTCTCTTCTTTATAAAAAGCATATTTTTCTTATTTTAACATGAAAGATGTTTGAGAGATGCCAGAAGAATGTTGCAAACACTGTGAGCAACTAAGAAAACTATGAAAAAAATTGTTAAGAAAATATTAAAGGGCAATATCAGAATATCATGGGGTGTTGCTACATAATCAGGCTGCATATTAGAATTACTTAAGGGCTTTAAAAATCAAAACAACCAGACACAAACCCCAAATTTGAATCAGAGTACTTGAGATAAGACCTTTGCCTTTATTTATCATTTATTAATATTGATATTATTATTATTAAAACACCCCAGGGATTTCTAATGTGCAGTAAGGTTTGGAAAACACTGACTTGGACCAACAGGCAGATTAAAAATTTTAAAATGCTGCATTTGGTCCAGAAAAATATTTTCCTCCATTTATCATTCTCTCATCTTTCCTAAATAATAGGTTTCCTGTAGATCAAATGTCATGAATTGCTACCTATTCTCTTTGCCAAGAATTCCAGAAGTTCAAGATGAAGAATAGATCTGTCCATAATTGTTATTTGACTCAAGACAAGGAAATTGTTAGAAATATAAGTATTCCAAAGAAAGCTATACCATCAGATGCAGAAAAAGAAAAAGAAACCCAAACTTCAGGGGTTTTTTTTGTCTGTTCATAGTCCTAGATCCCAACATGAATATGTCCCATCAAATAGATTTGTTAGCCTGGTTCAAAAGTGACAGCATAGTTGTAAGGATAGAGCTCATCTTAACCCACTTTTTTGGAAAATGATTGTAAACACAGATGATTTAAGGAGGTGCTGGGTACATTACTTTCCAAATAATGTAAACAGTGTCTTAATGACATCCCTAGACAATATTCCAAAGAGCACTCCATCACATAGTGCCATTATAGATTTGCCTCCAAACGATGGAAAAGACCAAATCTTTTAAACAAAGGAATCAACCAGCATCAGGGCATGGTGAGACCATGAGCAAATAACCAGAACACTCCCAAGATATAAGGCAGAATGGCAACCTTTGAATCACTAGACACCAGATGCATTCTGAGTAGAACTAAATTCCTCCGATGTGAACTAGATTAATACCATGAGTAATCACCGCCAAGGTTAGCCATTTATCTCTTCTATGTTGCTTGGGAAAGCTTTGAGATGTGAGAGAATAGAGGTAGCCTGAATAAACTTGGTAGCAGTAAAATGGGAAAAAGCTTAGGAATTTATTATACCTTTGATATGTCTGCATTCTTCCTTAGAATCATGACTCATAGTTAAAAGTTAATTCATTCAGTATCTCTTGAATCCTAAATAAATCCTTCGGCAGGATAGGTGTGTGGGGAATACTAAGATCATTTACAAAGATTCTGTGTCCTTAAATAACTCACATTCTGGTGAAGAAGTGGGAAAAAAATTGATTGTGAAAGTATCTGCATGATTAAACCTTTGATATAGAAATGGAACTAGAGGTTGCCAGGTGTCAGCCCCAGCGGAATGAGGAGGAAGGAACCATGAAATACAATAGTCTTGGAATTGCCTCAACCATTTGTTGTGATATAGTGTTCCCCTGAGTAATCTTAATCAATGTTACACAGTTCAATTTTATAGCAAAGAAGTCTCTATATCAAAAACTAAAGACAGGACAGAAACATTACCCACACTGTGTGTGTTCTCTCAACAAAATGCTGGTCAGTGTGATTCAAAAAGGAAGAAAGTCCCAACTGTGAGTAAACCTTTGGAAGTCAGAAGTTCAGCCACAGAATCTGGTCACATGCCTTGTCCAAGAAGTCTGCTTTTGAATCAGTTTGCACTATTACCATCATCACTTGAGGAGGGTCTTCTGCCCTAGTTGTCCAAGTTACAGAATATATTATCCATCCAGTTCTGGCCAAACATGAACAATTTGCCTACTGAAAAAAAAAAAAGCAAATACGAACAAATATTGTTGATATATTTGAAACAAGAGAACTAGATTTTTTTTTGAAAAAGCATATCTAAGGGAAGAGTGGAAGAGGAAATTGGTTCTTGCAGGAAATTTCATATCCTCGAAGAGATTCTTGCTAAGCATTTTAGTAGTAGAGGTATCACTTAAAGAAAGGGTTCATCTAGCAGTGATAAAAGAGTGACTACTGACTGGGCGCGGTAGCTCACGCCTGTAATCCCAGCACTTTGGGAGGCCAAGGTGGGCGGTTCACGAGGTCAGGAGTTCGAGAATAGCCTGACCAACATGATGAAACCCCATCTCTACTAAAAATACAAAAATTAGCCAAGAGTGGTGGTGCACACCTGTAATCCCAGCTACTCAGGAGGCTGAGGCAGGAGAATCACTTGAGCCTAGGAGGCAGAGGTTGCAGTGAGCCAAGATCGTGCCACTGCGCTCCACCCTGGGCAACAGAGCGAGACTCCATCTCAAAAAAAAAAAAAAAAAAAAAAAAAAAAGACTGACTACTAAGTAGTTAATCGAAGAAGTAAAACCCAAATTTGTTTTCAATACTAAGAAAATCCCCTTTAGAGAGATGATGGATTTCTTTTTTTTTTTTTTTTATTATACTTTAAGTTTTAGGATACATGTGCACATTGTGCAGGTTAGTTACATATGCATACATGTGCCATGCTGGTGCACTGCACCCACTAACTCGTCATCTAGCATTAGGTATATCTCCCAATGCTATCCCTCCCCGCTCCCCCCACCCCACAACAGTCCCCAGAGTGTGATATTCCCCTTCCTGTGTCCATGTGATCTCATTGTTCAATTCCCACCTATGAGTGAGAATATGCGGTGTCTGTTTTTTTGTTCTTGCGATAGTTTACTGAGAATGATGATTTCCAATTTCACCCATATCCCTACAAAGGACATGAATTCATCATTTTTTATGGCTGCATAGTATTCCATGGTATATATGTGCCACGTTTTCTTAATCCAGTCTATCATTGTTGGACATTTGGGTTGGTTCCAAGTCTTTGCTATCGTGAATAATGCCACAATAAACATACGTGTGCATGTGTCTTTATAGCAGCATGATTTATAGTCCTTTGGGTATATACCCAGTAATGGGATGGCTGGGTCAAATGGTATTTCCAGTTCTAGATCCCTGAGGAATCGCCACACTGACTTCCACAATGGTTGAACTAGTTTACAGTCCCACCAACAGTGTAAAAGTGTTCCTATTTCTCCACATCCTCTCCAGCACCTGTTGTTTCCTGACTTTTTAATGATTGCCATTCTAACTGCTGTGAGATGGTATCTCATTGTGGTTTTGATTTGCATTTCTCTGATGGCCAGTGATGATGAGCATTTTTTCATGTGTTTTTTGGCTGCATAAATGTCTTCTTTTGAGAAGTGTCTGTTCATGTCCTTCGCCCACTTTTTGATGGGGTTGTTTGTTTTTTTCTTGTAAATTTGTTTGAATTCATTGTAGATTCTGGATATTAGCCCTTTGTCAGATGAGTAGGTTGCGAAAATTTTCTCCCATTCTGTAGGTTGCCTGTTCACTCTGATGGTAGTTTCTTTTGCTGTGCAGAAGCTCTTTAGTTTAATTAGATCCCATTTGTCAATTTTGTCTTTTGTTGCCATTGCTTTTGGTGTTTTAGACATGAAGTCCTTGCCCATGCCTATGTCCTGAATGGTAATGCCTAGGTTTTCTTCTAGGGTTTTTATGGTTTTAGGTCTAACGTTTGACAAACCTGAGAAAAACAAGCAATGGGGAAAGGATTCCCTATTTAATAAATGCTTCTGGGAAAACTGGCTAGTCATATGTAGAAAGCTGAAACTGGATCCCTTCCTTACACCTTATACAAAAATCAATTCAAGATGGAGATGATGGATTTCTGAAGTCTTCATTATTCATGGTAGCTGCAGCACAAGATCCCAAGATATGGATAAGGACCTGGAGAGCCAGGCAATTGTAAGACTCTGATCACCTATCAAATTAGCAGACTCTTTAAAAGAATTTTTGGCAACAGTGCAGAAAGAAAGTAATAATCTTGTAAACTAATGGCAGAAATGTGGCAACATACATTAAAATGTTAACATTCCTATTTTTGACCAGAAAGTCCACATCTGAGAATGCATGCTATGGAAATAATCAGCAAATGTGCAAAGATATTTGTAGAAATGTACCCATCCTAATGTTATATATAATTTAAAAAATTGGAAATAACTCAATGACCATAAGGAGATTAGTTACATAAATTATGGAAGAGCCAAGAGAAAAACAGGTGACCATCAAAGAGCACGATGAAAATCTTAACCTATTGTGTACATTAAAAGATGTAGATTATATTTTTACAACCAAATAAAAATGCTTATACTAGATAGTATGAAGAGTAAACAGAGAAATCTCCAGAGGGCATCAATTTAAATATTAAAGAATATGTAATAGACTGAGTGTGGTGGCTCATGCCTGTAATCCAACACTTTGGGAGGTGGAGGCAGGAGGATCACTTGAGGCCAGGAGTTTGAGACCAGCCTGGCAACCTATTCAGATCTTGTCTCTACTAAAAATTTTTTAAATTGCCCAGGTGTGGTGGAGAGCAACTGTGGTCCCATCTACTTGGGAGGCTGAGGAGGGAGGATCACTTGAATCCAGAAGATCAAGGCTGCAGTAAGCTATGATTGCACCACTGCACTCCAGCCTGAGTGACAGAGCAAGACTATGTTTTAAAATAAAAAAAGCCCAAGGGGGGAAAAAAAGGAGAGGAAAAATAAAAGATGTATAATAAAAGGTTGGCAATAATTATCACTGGGTATAGGGCATATAATCTTGAGATACTTTATATCTTTCAATATGTATTTCTATATTTATTTTCTTCATTTTGTATTTCTATATTTTCTTTAAAATTTTAATAAAAATGTAACATTTTATCACTAAAAAATGAAAGGACTATTCCTATTTTGTTAACTCTTAAGTTAACAGGCTGAAATTTCAGATGTTTTTATAATGGCTGTATTAATTTATCAGTGCTTATCAGTGGTCAGAAACAAGGAAGGGGTTAGAAATCCTGAGTGCCCCATCAGTTAGGAATCAGCAATCAGACTGTAAGGTTAAGAATTTCACAGAACTTCAAAAGCACAGGCAACGAAAGTAAAAACAGAAAACTAGGATTGCAATAAACTAAAAGGCTACTGCACAACAAAGGAAACAGAGTGAAGAGACAACCTATGAAATGGGAGGGAAAATTCGCAAAACACACATGTGATAATGGGTTAATATTCAACGTATATAAGAAACTCAAACAATTCAATAACGATGAAACAAACAACCCAATTTAAAAATGGGCAAAGAACCTGAAGACATTTTTCAAAAGAAGACATACAAATGGTCTATAGATATATGGAAAAATATTCAGTCTCTCAAATCATCAGATATATGCCAATTAAAATGACAATGAGATATCACCTCACACTTATTAGAATAGTTATTGTGAAAAAGATGAGATAACAAGCATTGGTAAGGATGTGGAGGAAAGGGAACTTTTGCACATTGTTGGTGGGAATGTAAATTAGTACAGCCGTTGTGGAAAAGAACATGGAATTTCCCAAAAAATTAAAAATAAAACTACCATATGATCCAGCAATTCTACTTCTGGGTATATATTCAAAGAAAATAAAATCAGTTTTTTGAAGAGAGATCTGCCCTCTCATGTTCATTGCAGCATTATTCACAACAGTCACAATATGAAATCCACCTAAGTATCCATCAATGGATGAATGCTTAAAGAAAATGTAGTGTACGTACACAACGGACTATTATTCAGCCTTAAAAAAGAAGAACCTGCTTTTTGCAGGAACATGGATGAACCTGGGGGATATTATGCTAAATGAACTAAGTTAGGCACAAAAAACCAAATACTACATGATCTCACTTATGTGTTGAATCTAAAAAATGAAACTTACAGAAGCAGAAATTAGAATGTTGGTTAGCCCCCAGGGGCTACAGGTGCAAGATGGAGATTAGGAAAATTTGAGGAAAAGGATACAAAATTTCAATTGGATAAGAGGAGTATTTCAGGAGATCTATTGTACAACATGGTGACTACAGTTAATAGCAATGCATCGTACATGTAAAACTTGCCAAGAGAGTAGATTTTACCACACACAAAAAAATGATAAGTATGTAAGGTAAAGCATATGTTAATTTGCTTGACTCAGCCATTCCAAAGTCATAGCATCAACATCCCCAAGCCTTCAGAGTCAGCCTCAACTCTTTCCCTCATTACTCCACTGGTACTATAAATTCTGCCTCCTAAACATTTCACATATTTCTTCTCCACTTTCCACCTTTACTGCCACTACCGTGGTTTCAACTTTATTATTTCTTTAGGTTATTTCACTAGCCCTTCAATGGCCACCAAGTCTTACACCAAGCTAACCTCCCTCCTGATATGCATATCTAATCACGTCATTCCTCTGTTTAAAATTCTTCATGGGGTTCTCATTGCTTTCAAATTCTTCATGGCCTGTTCTTACCCTTCCAGACTCAGCTATCCTTACATCCACACATATACTGCACTCCTGTGTCCCCTAAAAGTATTTCCTTCCTTTTGCCTCCATTCATTTGTTCATGCCTCTACTGTTAAGATTCATCTTAGTAAAGACCCACTCCAGAGCCAGTGGAAAATTAACTGAGAGTTCCTCACAGAGAAGACGACTCCATAGTAGGAGAGTCACTATATGGGAAGCCGTAGGTCATGTAATCCTGTAGAGGACAGGAGTCATTTTTGAGTAAAATCAAGATCAATTAAGCCATATGGAAGTTTATGGCAAAACAATATTACTCATAAAGAAAACAAAAAAAGGGTAGAAATAGAAGTTAATGGTGGTTCTGATGGTCCTGGGGCTGTGCTCGGTGGCTCATGCCTGTAATCCCAGTGCTTTGAGAGACTAAGGCAGGAGGTTGCTTGAGCTCAAGAGTTTGAAACCAGGCTGGGCAATGTAGTGACAGTGAGAGCCTGTCTCTATTTATATATTACATATATAACAAAATAGATATATAAATATTATATATATTAATAGATATGTACATATTATATATAATATATAGATATATAAATAGGAAGGAGGATTAGTTGAGCTCATGAGTTCCAAACCAGGCTGGGCAATATAGTGAGAGTGAGATCCTGTCTCTCTCTATATATAATATATATATATTTTTTTTTATATATATATTTATATATATATTTTATATATATATTTATATATATTTTATATATATATATATAAAATCTCCTTTATGTTATCAGGATCACTATTTTTTGTGTGTATGTATATATATGTATATACACACACATGCACACATACACAAAAATTATGTGTGTGTGTGTATATATATGTATATGCATATAAAAAATAGTGATCCTGATAACATAAAGTAAGAAGAAATAAAAGTTTAGAAAAGAGGCCTTGCCCAGTAATTCAAACTTCAGACAATAAATTGAAAGTTAGTGCTGGTAAGTTGCTTTTATTTAGAAACTGGCTCCTTTCAAGGAAATGAGGGTAAAACCAGTGTAATTGCAGAGCACAAGCTGGAGTGGCTGGAGGGCTCATAATGATGCTTCCAGTGGTCACTTCTACCAGTCTCTTTGGCCATGCTTGACTGATCTAGTGCAGAGACATATGGCCCAACCTAGATAAAAATTCTCTCTTAGGAATTTACAAAGTAGAACAGGCACAACCAGAGGCAAAAGACAGAGTGAGTATAGTCCATCATGGAAATGACTTAATGATTTGCTGCTTCTGGCCTCTCCAGCACAACCTTGGTTGCCTTCCCTCTGGAGGTTTGGTCTGGATTGTCCACGGTCCACCACCAAATATCCTTTGTGACTTGAGTACACCAAAAGGTCTTCAAATTATTTGAGAACAAATCAAGTTAGAGATCAATATGTTTAATATGAGTTCTTCTGTGTGAAAATAGAGAGGTACTTAAAATTTAGATTTAAAACAACAGCAGAATGAATCCTGATCCTATGAATGTGTTGCTTTCCAATGTTTGTGGGAAGTGCCCGCAGACTTCATGCCTGTAAGCTGCTCTCCTGATTGGTGCTGTGGCCTCTAATGGTCATCAAGCAACTTAATCATAGGTGTTGCAGAAATACACAATAGAGATGAGGAGACAGACATCTGGGAGGATTGCCATTCTTTGAGGGGTAGGGTGTGTTTGGGGCAAGTGTTAGGGACAATGGTCTGTAGTACAAAGCACTGAGGGTGATTCAGACTCAGTGTGAGTAGATGCTGGAAGAATCTCTCCATTTGGAAATACTTTCTAATAGATCCTTCAACCCACAGGTGCATTATACTCCATGACAGTACTTAACCTACAGAGACCACTGACTGCCTTATATGTCTCCCTCACAAAGCTGAGCTCATGGTACAGAGGGACTGCATGTTCATCTCTGGGTGCCCAGCCCTGAGCAGAGTACCTCATACAAGAGAGACCATAAATGTTGCTGAAAGTACATTGAATAAACAAGGGCACCAGAACACTATTTGGAGCACAAAGGTAGTATTTTAATCTAATCTAGGTAAATGTGGAAGAGAATGGCAGAGGCAAATAATGAAAATAAAGGTGTTTCTCAAAAAGCAAATAGAATGCCTTTGCATAATATTATCTTTCAGACTGAAAATAATTGCCATATTCTTCTAACTTTCAGACATTACATTGATGCTGGAAATAGGAGAGAAAAAAAGCAAATTAATCATGTTGGTAGCAAATGCAAGTATGTGTTTTCTTCTTTTGTCAAATCCCCGTATTCTAGAAGAATAACGTCTCTGTGCTCCTCTTGCATGTTTATGATGTCTAGTGAAGTGTTAATCTTTAACTACAGCAGGGATCAATCACAATGTGCTTAACAAAAAAACATAATCCCCCTGCCTTCACACCATGTAAAATATTTGCACTGCTTTATTGGACACAGCTAACTGTACTTTTTAAAAACTGTCTATTCATGATTTGGCCGTATCTTAAAATTTTCCTGTATCTATCAATGAAATGTGTATTTGAAAATATGATTTCCACCTTTGAAATCTCAGGATGCAGAATCACTAGAAAATAAGAAACTAGGGTAAATCTAATTTCACTAAGGTTTGTCTACAATCAAAACATGGGCTTAATCTCTAACGGAGGTCCTAGCGGTCCTGCAGTGGATATCAGCAGGATGTTATTCTTCAACTACAAACAACAAGTAAGATCGGTACAAAATGGGAGTTTAAGGTTCAGTTTCAATCAGTTTCTCTAGTACTTATAGAAGGATAATAAAAAGCAGTGTCAAAGAAAATGCCATGTATGATAAAGCTATTCCCATAATCTGTACAAAAGCTCCAGCACTACAGTGAATTTGGCAGAGCCTAGAGTTGCATTCTACTTGTCAAAAACAAAACAAAACAAAAAAAATAATAATAGAACAAGAGTCCTCTTAGAGGCTTAATTTTAATGTATCAAAATATCGTATTTTTTTTCTCCCTAATACTCCAACGTTCAGAAAGGATATACATCATTATTATAGAACTTTAGAGACACCACCGCATAGTGAGAAAGTATGCCTTTGGAATGAACTACAACTCAATCTAAATACCAACTCTGCTACCTTTGGCCTCAGTCTACTCACCTGTAAAATGAGATAAATGATATCCATCTCATCGAGTTGACATGAGAAATGAAGCAAGTGGGATAATATGTAGAATTCCTAGTATAGGTGACTATTTAAGAAATTTACCTGTGTGGGAGGCTAACTGATTTCTTCTAATGCATGAAGATATGAAATCAAAAGGGACAACATATAAAGGAAGAGAGGAAAGACAAGAAATACGGATCACAAAATATAAGAAAACAAATATCCTGAGGTGTAAACGTCAGGATTAAACGCCTGCATGGATTTCTGATGGTGTTCCCATATTATAGGGTTGGCCATCCCTCCATGACTCCTTGGGCCCTGCGGCATTCTGAAAATGACCACTTAGCCCCTGAATTAATGGCTTTATGGATCTGATAACAGCTTTGCTAACTTGTGCTCTTTCTTGTGCCATATCAGACAGAGTAAAAAAGGCCTGATGGAGATAACAGCTGGAATAATTATAAAAATACGTTTTCATCCACTGTCTTAGAGAATCTATGTTTTTACATATTGTCTTAAACTCCACTTGAAAATATTTTCAATCTTTGAAAATATCTGAGATTGAAAATGTTTTTCATTTTTTATTCATTATTGTGCACATTCCTCCATTTAACTGTTACGTTTGTGCCTTTAAGGTCTGGACCTAAGTTTTTCAAACATTTGGAAAATATCCTGTATAAATAAACAAATATGGTAAGAGCGTTGATTAATTGTCACTAATCTCATCATCTTGACCAGGAACTTAAAAAAGAAAAGAAAGGAATTTTGTCTCATTGATGCCCAGAGGAGCACTAATGAGTTATGAAACCTTTCAGAGTCATAGAGCAGAAGAAAAATGGTTGCCTAGGTAACAAGGCAACCCAGTCAGCTGCATACACTCTCCCAAGAGCATCTAATTTATTCAGCAAATGCAGGCTAGAACAGGTGGCTAACTTAGATGAGGCCAACAAGCTCTAGCTCCCAAACAACGGCACCCGCCACATTTTCTTGTACACAAGTTTCATTCTTGTCCCTTATAAAGGAAGAGTTAACAAGGTGCATTTCAGTGTGGCTCATAACACTTCAGGAGAGAGAACAGCTATCTGCATTTGTCACTTAAATTTTCTACCAAAAAAAGTATATGATTTCAAGAAATGGTTGAAGCCAACAACTTAATTTTACTAGTTATCTTGAAAACAGAAATTGTCCTAACCCCAGTTATAAAAATCAATTATTCATCTTTTAATAAATCAAATATTTTTGTGAGTGTTAATAGCAAGAACTTATCACTAAATTTTACAATTCTTGATTTAGATGATAAATAGCTGCCGAAATTCCAGTTCATTCAGGCATCTGAAAGCATTTAGGTATTTGTAACAAATTTTATATTGTCAAAGGGGTAAGGGAGGAATAATACCAAGCTAGGCTCTATTTATTATAACATTAAATTTAAAAAATCTGAAAAACTAGCCGTAAAGTATATACTTATTTTCATATTAAGTAAGAACTTTTATGATCCAGGCCCAGTTTCATTTTCTGGCCTCCTGTCCAAACACATTTCATAATATATCCTAAACTTCATCAACAGAAGCCAAACGAAATCTCTTCCTCACCTCTCTGCACTTAGTATTTGCTGTTGTCTCTGTCTTGGGACTTCTAGGACTAGATTCCCTGTTCAGTTCTAATCCATGTTTCAAGGATAATATCAGGCATTTTCTTTCCCCAAATGCCTTCCCTCCCCTCCCCAGGAAAAAATTATAAGCATTTCCTTGTGTTTCCTCTGCAAGTGATTCCACTGTTTTATTTCCATATCTGCTTTCTTCTTCAGATTGAGTCCCCCAGAACTTAAATATGTTCTATTCACTTCTTATCCCCAGAGTACCTGAAACAGTAGAAAATCAAAGATATTTGACAAATGAATGAATAAATGAATACATGAATGAAATATTCTTTAGTGACACAAAAATGTGCATAAACCTAAGATATGACAAGACATTTTCAGAAATTAAAAAATCTCACTAATGTGGACAAATGAGTAATGAAGTGTGCTTGCATGAGGAAAGAATCTACATTTTTTAATGAGTGGAACCTTTCCCTCGAATGAAGTCATAAATGCAGCATCTCTTTTTAAACCTGATATCAATCCATCTCCATCCTGCTGTTCCTGCACAATCCCACACTTAAAGCATCTACCAAAAACCACAGATCTCCAAGAGCCAGAGCTTGAAAAATACTGGGCTCGACTTATTACACATTCAATTTTGCCTTGCTACTGCCCACTAAACAGAAATCACATAAGCAAACATTTGTTGAAAAGGATATTTAAAATAGAAGAGAGCATTTGCTAGGAAGTTCAGGTCTTGGTATTTCTCTATTGATCTGCTTTGAAGTCTTGCCGTTGTTTCCAAAGGTGACCCTTGCTGAGTGAGGCTGTTTCCTTAGCAACAGGATGACTGCTTCCAGCATGTAGAGAACATGCATCTATGTTTCTGTGGTACTCAACCAACACCCTGAGATGCTATGCTGCTTCAAAGAAAGCAAGAATCTCTCCTTTTTAAGTACCAGATTGGCTCTCCAGCCTGTGAACTGCATATTACTCTGGAAAACTAGAAGTAATGATAATTGTCCAGAAATAATTTCCTCATCTCATAAAAAGGACACAACCTCTACACTGATGCACTTTTATTCTCCCTGCCTAATTACTCCACATGTCCGCCTATGCACACGCACATACACATACATACGTGCACACATACACACCATTCTTTCTTCTTTGCTTTTTTTTCATTTTCTGTGTTAAATTTCTGTACTGGCTATCAATTCTTTCTTTTATATTTTGCCTCGTTTCTATTTCCAGTGATGGCTTCTTCATACATCTCAGTTTCCAACACCAACCAAATTACAATTTAGAATTAAGCATCAACAAATCATGACAAAAAAAAAAAACAAGGCTTGGTTGGAGCAACTGGCACTTGGTCAGCACACATAACCGCTTGCTATTGCAAAATGAGATGGAAACATATAGTAGACTGAAATTCATGTTGTTTATCATCAATTCTTCCATTAATTCACATTTGTTCATAATCTTTTAAACAGTATAGCAACACTTTGTTGTCCTTTATGCCTCCTAAGAGCAATTTTAAAATACTTTTCCTGCTATCAGTGAAAATTCTTTCTGGCAATTTCATACAATTGTGCAGTCATATCACAAAAGGGCTGGAAAACCTAGTGCATCAGCCATACCTCCATATTAATGGAATTATTTTTGTCTGAATTTTGTGCTCATAAAAGGGAAGAAAATTACTGAAGTTGTATAGGATTTTCTTGGGAAAAATTCTTCCTAAAAGATATTTCCTGGTATTCTATTTATGCTGTTCAGTAGGTAAACAAATAAACTAGACTTTTAGAATGCTAAGTAAATGAAGTTTTAGAATGCCATATCAAAATGCTCAAACTCATAGCCCAGCTTTTTCAATGTAGTATGCACAGAATCCTAAGTGTGAACAGGAAATGTGCGAAGGCTTCTTTTGCATCCGAAGTATCCATGGAATACAAATGTTAAAATACCGTTCGACAGAAGTGTTATAAATCCATGAATTTAAAATACATTTTATTCTAATAAACTTGGAAATTTATGCCTGCAATAGACCCGGGAAATAATGCAATCCCTTGTTTTATATATGAGAAAACAAACGCCAAGAATCAGTAAGAAACATACCAGTCCAGATTAGTTGCAGACCTTCAACTAATATCAGAAGGGTTTTTGATTCTTATTGGTTTAACTTATAAAATGTTCACCATAAGCTTCTTCAAGATAAGAATTGCATTTTGTCTTCATTGTTGTGTTTTAATTTATAGCTTAATGCTCAACTTTCAATAATTACTAACAATTGTTTATGCATGTTATGTGTGTGGCATCATCTGATAGGAACGCTTCCAACTGAAAATAACAGGAAACACTATATAGAGTGGGTGGCTTAATAAATATTGGATAATTTTTCTGGCATAACAAGTAGTCATGAGGGAAGCAGCTAGCATTGGTTCAGTGGTTTGACAATTTCTGAAATTCTCTTGGGATTTCTCATGTTTACTTCCTGGTTGCAAGATGACTGCAGTAGCTTTCAGCATTGCAGTCTTCCTTCAAGAAAGAAGGAAGAAGGAGCCATGCCAGGGATTATATCAGGTAATACCTTATAACATGCCCTGACATGAGGAAAAGCAACATCCTTCCTAGAGCTCTTAGCAAGTTCAGGCCATGTCTTAGTTTCCAGAACTAAAGCATATGGCTGCTCTCACTGCAAAAGAGACTGGGGACATAAGAACTTAGGTTTCTTCCAACTGTTATGGCAGAAATGATAATGGAGAAATGGATTTAAAATACTTTAGTGTGAGCCAAAAACATTAGATGCTTATGTGAAAATAGAGAGAAAAAATAGAAACAAATGAAGAAAGAAACCAAAAAAAAGATAAAGAAAGAAAATAGAAAACATGTATTCCACTGCAATCTTAAAACAGGAAATATGAATTATTCAAAATGAAAAAGAGAGGTGATATGAAGCCACATATAAATGTTTTTCAAGTTCTTTTTGTGGTGGACATTGTCACTAGTAACCAAAGCAGACCCACAGAGAGTGTGTAGCAATTTCAGCAGGCATTAAGAACCTGTGGGTTGGTTGGGCGCAGTGGCTCAAGCCTGTAATCCCAGCACTCTGGGAGGCTGAGGCGGGTGGATCACGAAGTCAGGAGATCGAGACCATCCTGGCTAACATGGTGAAACCCGGTCTCTACTAAAAATACAAAAAAATTAGCCAGGCGTGGTGGCGGGCGCCTGTAGTCCCAGCTACTCGGGAGGCTGAGGCAAGAGAACGGCATGAACCTGGAAGACGGAACTTGCAGTGAGCCGAGATGATGCCACTGCACTCCAGCCTGGGTGACAGAGCAAGACTCCGTCTCAAAAAAAAAAAGAACCTGTGGGTTTTGCCAATTGTCAGGTCAAGGGAAAGCTCCAGGTAAACTATTGCTAAGAAATTGTAACCACTTCTGAATGTCCAAAACTTAAAATCACTACCCTACACGAATAGTGTTAATAATTTTTGTATACTATTCTTAACACATAATTTGGAAGGGTTATATTATTATAAGTTTTTTGTTGTCTGACTTTAAAATCACTTGCAAGTGTTAGAAAAGTACTTACAAGTATTGTAGAAGCTCTTTCTTTTCCTTTGGGTCAGTGCCATACAGTATAGAAAGCAAGTAGGCCATATTAATTGCTTAGTATCAAGTCAGAAGCTTCAATTTCTAGGGCACCTTTGACTCATTGTCCTACTAAAAAAGAAAGTGCAAAAGTGCATGCTACCTCCTCCTCCTCCCCAGTCCCTGCTAGGATGTAAGCTCCATGAGGGTAGAGATTCTGTTTGTCTTGATTTCTACTATATCTGTAGTGTTTACAACAGTGCTTGATACAAAATAGTTATTCAATAAATAGTTGTAGCATGAGTAGGCAAAACTTAATCCAGTTAAGACCAACTGCCTACTAGGCAAATATTATTTTACTTGGAGGTGTAATTCAATACTTTCTGCAACACCCTACTGCAACATAGTTGTACAGCAATATAGTTAAACATCAGATCCTTCCTCAGAAAACAGCTTATTGAGCCAAAGAATGAAACTATAAGGATCTTGAGAGTGAGAGCCACATACTTATCTTTTGTCTTCCTTGCCAAACCCAAAGCCTGACACATAATAAATGTTTGTAAAATTAATTGCTGACCAGTTTTTATATTGAGCAATTACTAAAGTGTTGTCAATCAATATTTTAGTCCAAACCATTAAAATAAAACTAAATTGACATGTTTCCAATAAACATCCAACCTCTGAACTTTACTCCTAAGAACATTATTCAAGTTCAAAAGTATTCAACTTTCCAACCAGAAAACTAATGAAAATCACAGAGGTAATTCATAATACCCAAGTCAGGGTGAAGTATACACTTATACATGCATACATTACGGAGCACTTTTTATGGAGATCATTCTGGGTTAGTAAAATAAATAACCATTGACCTTAAAGAATACAAATTCAAATTGTGAATGTCCACTTATACATGGATTTTTTTTCCACCTCTGCACCCTTGAGACAGCAAGACCAGCCCCTCCTCTTCCTCCTCCTTCTCAGCCTACTCAGCATGAAGACAATGAGGATGAAGACCTTTAAGATGATCCACTTCCACTTAATAAAAAATATATTTTTCTTCCTTCTGATTTTCTTAACATTTTCTTTTCTCTAGCTTGCTTTATTGTAAGAATATAGTATATAATATACATAACGCATATAATATATGTGTTGACTGTTTATGTTATTGGTAGGGCTTCCACTCAACAATAGGCAATCAGTAGTTAAGTTTTGGGGGAGTAAAAAGTTATATGCAGACTCTCAACTACATAGAGGTCAGAGCCCCTAACCCATTTGTTGTTCAAGAGTCAATTGTATTCTCAAGGAGATGAAAAGGATCCTGTTAAGAACCCCACTGGGTTTTTCTCTAAGAAGCAGAACCAAATAAAGCTATGAAGAATAGAATTCTTCATGTGTTTTTAATTAATTTTTATCTATGCAATCCAAGTACAATTTGTAACAAGTTAAAATGGAGATAATATGATTATTCATGGCTGGAAGATTTAAAGCATGATTTATTGAAATTGACTAATTTTTTGCTTACTACTTAATCCAGCCTTAAAGTAGAGCTCATTGTTAACCTCAAGGTACAATTTTATACGACAGCAATAGATAAAGTAAATACATGAGTTTTCAACAAGTCAGATGCTGCATTTGTTGAAATATTTTTAAAACAAGCTCTTTCACTTGTGGCATTTTTACTACGTTACACACAAGCTTAGCTAAGTGAGCATGAGCCATGTTAATATCTTGTGAGTATAAATGTACAGACTGCTCTTATTAATTTCAGTGAAGCCAGAAGTACAGCATCCTTCTCACATAAGTACAAGCACAAAGACATTTTGAGTTAGGCATTGTATTCCATGAAATGAAAAGGAACAAGAGCATAAAAAAAAAAATTCCAAGCAAAACACACAAACAAATACAGGAATAAGTTGGAAACCAGAAGCCTGAAGCGTTAATTAAACATTACCTTTTTCTCATAGTGAGAAAGATGCATCATGGTCATTTCTGTCTTTTCTCACCGTGCTTATTTCAAAACCCCAGCTGAGAAAGCAGCTGTGTAGAGCAAGGAACTGGTGAGCTCAGCAGGAGTCCTGTATCCTAATGCTACTCCCAGAAATTCAAGCTTTCTTTCAGTTGCGGTGTTGTCATTTACAATGCCAGAAATGTGGAGTGTTGTCCTCTTTTCCGCAGCAGTAGTAAAGATCATAGTGATGGTTTCTTTAAAGACTTCAAAAGCCTAAGTCACACTGTTTTTATTGTTATTTATTTTCAATGTAGCCTCCAAAGAGCCAGCATTGGCTAGTTTTCAAAATATTTGAAATTGTAGTGAGCTTTCATTAATCATAATGTTAATGGAATAGATGATGGCAAAACAGACATGAAAGTTGAAGCATATGGCAGAGGGACTGTTGATTGCATTTCCCCACTCCCCATGACCAAAAAGAAAAAGAAAAAAAAGAAAAAAGGAAAATGCTTCACTGTTACACTGCAATTTTTTTCCCAGATTGCAACATTGAAACCCTGATCTTTAATTGTAAAGAAACTGTTTTAAGCTTCTACTAAAAGTAACAATTCAAAATTAGCTGCAACCTAAAATAAAGCTGCATTTCTTAAAATCCCTTGGAAATGGAATTAATTTATATCTGTTTCTATATAGTAGCATTAAACTGTTTTACAAAGTGCTCTGAAAAATAATTACAGGGAGAGCACTGAGCAACACAATGGCTGCAGGACATGATTGATGCTGTAAGATTGTCATGAATGAAGAAAGCATGTCGTATTTGGAGCCAAGAGTCCTAGTGGAATTGAGCCTTCAACACACACAGAAAAGCAATTGTCTACATTTCTGAAAGTATCATAGCTTTTAAATACATATATGCTTAATGTATGAAATCATATTCATACTTATAAAATAGACACGTGTGTTGGTATAGATACTTAAAGGCATTCAGCTTCAATATTTACCAGTCTCAATACTTAGAGTAATTATTAAAATATTTAAACTCAAATATCAACCATTTTAAATATATATTTTATTATTGAGTACATTTCCTTTTGGCTTCAAAACTGTAATCAGATATAAAAGTTAGTACACGATACCTGAAAAAGGATTATATTCTAAGTTATTTTATGAGTGTTTTTGTTTGTTTGTTTGTTTGATTGATTTTTGAGACCAAGTCTCACTCTTGTTGCCCAGGCTGGAGTGCAGTGGCATAAACTCAGCTCACTGCAACCTCTGCCTCCCAGGTTCAAGCGATTCTCCTGCCTCAGCCTCCCCAGTAGCTGGGATTACAAGGACCTGCCACCATGCCTGGCTAATTTTTTTATATTGTTAGTAGAGATGGGGGTTTCACCATGTTGGCCAGGCTGGTCTGGAACTCCTGACTTAGGTGATCCTCCCGCCTCAGCCTCCCAAAGTGCTGGGATTAGAGGCATGAGCCATTGCACCCAGCCTCCAATAGGTATTTATAAGATTATATTCAGTGTATAGAACTTTATCACCGACTTAAAACCAAGATTACATACAATAAAAATTCAGATTCAAACATTATTGACACATTTTCTTTCAGGAAGTGGCCTTTGTTTCTCAAATAAACATTTAACCAAAATTACTTGGGAAAAGAGTAAACTAATAGATGAGTATTCTTGAGTAACATCCCAAATTTAACAGCTTAAAGCAAAACACAATTACCTCATTTTGAAATTTTAAATCCACTAATTTATAGAGAATCATGCAGCTCAAATATGTTGCCATAACATTTTGCTGCATGCTCATAATCATTTCTTTCTTTCTTATTCATCCATCCATTTATTCACAATATCTGCTGAGATTTCTGCCAATAGCTGACATTTTTGCCCTGAAGAAATACTTCAGATTTTGCCTAGTCAAACACCGTTTTCAAAAATAGCCAATATTCACTTTTAGCATCAACAAATATATTCATCTGTCCAAAGATGCTACTCAGTATAAGAAAATGAATAAGGTAGTTATCAAGAAATTGAATATGATCATATCTTTCAAAGTAATATTTTAAAGTTGCATTTCTCACCATACCCCTAAATTACTTCAGATGGATTAGAGTTAAACTTAATAGTAAAATCAAGTTTGGGCCATTGGAAGGGTGTATGAAAATAAGAAGGGCATGGTAGAAAGCACAAAGGGAAAAAATGGGCCTACGGAACTACATAAAATTTTAATATGCAAAAAAATTTTTTTTACTAAACTGTAAAAGTATTTTCAATTCCTTGAAGAACTAACATTAATTGAATAAGAAACACAAGGCCCCAACTGACAAATAACATGAAGAGATACTCCAAAAAGAGCAAATGCAGAGGTTAAAAAAAATCAACCTCACAAATAATTATGGAAACTCAAGTTAAAAATTAGATTCCATCTTTGCGTATTAAAATAATCCATTTTTAAAATGTACAATTCACAGTAATGATGGAGGTACAGTATCATATATTACTGTTAATAGTGACATATGGCAATTTGTCAGGAAAATATGGTTATAAAAGAGAACAAAGAAAAATGACCACATATTTGATACTAATAGCCATCTCTGAGATTCTATTTTTTAGGAGGAAACTGTATTTACAATGGTGCATAAGACATTACATCATAAAATTGAAAATATGAAAAAATCTAAATATCCAATAAGAAGTAGTTTCAGAATGTGAAAACTTGCCCTGGCAATGGGAAGTAAGAGAAGGCTGTAATAAATACACACTCAATATCAATGATGACCTAAGCATGATGTGTTTGTCACCATGCCTGAAACAAGATAGCAACAAGGACATTCTGCAACCACAAAACAACTAAACAGCCCTCTCTTTGTACTAACCCTAGTGGCTTCCGCTGATTTACCAATACAACACAGTGTTGTTTTGATCCTCCCACCTCCTAGAGAGTAATTGCCAATATAACCAGTCTCTAAATTGCCCCTGCTTTCTGACAGCATCCAAGTCAGAAATGGCCCTCTCCTCTTTAAGCCCTGTTAGAATCACCCTGCTTGAGGCTAAATCCTTTCATAAACCTTTCCCCAAATCCTCCTACTGGAACCTCCACAGTTCCACCTGTGAGTGTTCTCCTTTGCAACAGCAAGCTAAATAAACCTCATTTTGTTTCATTCATTTGTGTTCTTATGATCTTCAGCTGGTGGATTTCAATAGGTCAAGCTATGACCCTCTATTATATTGAGTATTATGCAATCATTCTAACGATAGCATGCAAAAGTATAAGACATGACAATATCTACATGAAAAATATGTAAAGAAAATATATCAAGTGCTATGGTTAAAACACTGGGTTTATTGGTGCTTGTCCTCCAAGTGACATCTTCCTTATTTTCTTCCCTAAATTCTAACTTTCTTAAAGTTGAGTAAATTGTATTTCTAATAAAAACATTTTGTTAAAATATGTCATATGTGAATGAAACAAAATCTCTTCCCTCAGTTAAACAGGAGAGTTCATGTATCTTGTGTACTCATTTTTTTCTACTTATTCAGCAAGAAATAAATATGTATGTACCTATTAATTAATATGTATTGGTAATTAATTTGATGCTTCTAAGTTAATATACATAATGATTAATTCATGCACATAGTTGATTTATTGATACATACAATGAATTAATTTATATGCATCTGTCATTATTTCATACATACAAATTGCAATAATCTATTCCTTTACATGTTCATTTATTTATTCTTTTGTGTTCATTTATTTATTAAGCTCAAATATATGTTGAATTTAAAAAGCTCAAATATATGTTGAGTTTCCTTAATTTTCCAGACAGGAATATAGTGAGACAGAGTTGAAAATGATGAACCTCCTACTGGAAAGGAGCTCACTCTGCAATGGGGAGAGAGAAGGTAGATAGAGGTACATTATCAAATGGAGGGATGCATCTGTACTCTCACACACAGATGACGCTATGGGAACAGTGTCGAGGGAACACCTGCTCTCCTGGGTGAGAGTGGTCAGGGGTGACTTCAAGGCGAAGGTGATGTTCTCTCTGAGTTCTGAATAACAAGTATGTGTTTGTCAGGCAATGGAGAGAAGGGAGAGTATTCCAAGCTACTTAAGAATATATAATTAAGAGTTAAAGTAAGAAAGACAATTAATGCCTAAAGATCAATGTGGGTGTGATCAGAGAGGGATTTGTGAAGGGAGTAAAACTTGACCTTGATCTTAGAAAATGGAGGTGTCCAGCAGGAGAAAGAAGATTCAATCTGGAATACTTGCATAAGCACTCATCCATCTGTGACGTGGTGGGCAATATAAATTATTATAGAATAGCTTCCTGTGTCTGTAAAGAGTCATCAGATAAATTAGGAAGCATGATTTTAGTTCAGTATCTCCAAGCATAATACTTCTGTGAATTGCAATATAAATCAGATCCCACATTTGACAAACCTTCATTCTTACATTAGTAAAAGGTCACTTGAGACAGTATCCTTCCTTAGCAGAGGAAGGTTCACCACACAAAGTCAGCTGAAAAAGCTTAAACGAATACTTTCTGATCTAATCCAGTTGTTTTATGAACACAAGTACCTGTCTATTAGGATTGCCCCCACAACACTACAAAGATATTTTTCTGATACACTGCTACATTTTTATGTTCTCTGAACTCAGAGTTGGGACAAAAATGATAAAAGTAGAGGCAATGCTTCTTTGACATTAACTAACTAAAGAAAAAAATAAAAGAAGAAGATCAATCAGATTCTGATGGAGAAAAGTTATGCCAAGTTCCAAAGGTGCAAAAAATACAAAGTGTAGGGGAGAATATATTTCAAATCTTAAACTGGGTCTGGAAATGTTGCAAGTATAGTTACATATGGCAGGCAAACAGAATACATGCCAAAAGAAGCAAAGTGAGTGTAAGAAGGTGTGAAGCTTGATCTGTGCATATAAGGAACATTAGCAAAGATAATAAAAAAGAAAAATATCTGTACAGAAAATGGGCCCCATTTGTACAGAAAAGAATAGGGAGCAGTTTTGAACATGATATGAAGAACCAGAGAAATTAAAGTGGGACAAACTATCTTAGATTCCATTTGATTTGTATTTCCCGCCTCTAACCTGAGGCTTGACAGAGGCCTTTTACTTTATCTAGAACCATCACTTTCCTCCTTTCCATTTCATTAACAAAAACATGTGAAACAAGCCTATCCCCCTTGAAGAGTTAAAATGTAGACACGCTTAGGAGGAGTTAGAAAGCAAGACCAAATATTCCTTTCTGTTCCATTTCATGCCTAAAGTCAAGTTATTTCTTTTCCTCTTAATGATTGATGAGTCCACGCTAACTGGGGGGAGAATATAAGGAAAACACAATAGAATGACTCATGCATGTTTGTTTAAGGAACTGTTAAGGAATTGTCTTTGAAATATAGTACATGCTGTTGATTATTCTGAAAAGGTAAAAGAAATAGCAATCGTTTCTTTTTTTTTTTTTCAGGGTGGAGTGCAGTGGTGCGATCTTAGCTCACTGCAACCTCTGCCTCCTGGGTTCAAGCAATGCTCCTGCCTCAGTCTCCCAAGTAGCTGTGATTGCAGGCATGCACCATCAAGCCTGACTAATTTTTGTATTGCACAATCACACCTGACTAATTTTTGTATTTTTATTAGAGATGGGGTTTCACCATATTGGCCAGGCTGGTCTTGAACTCCTGACCTCAAGTGGCCCACCCACCTCGGCCTCCCAAAGTGCTGGGATTACAGGGATGAGCCACAGTGCTCCTCCAGAAATAGCAATCCTGTTGTCTAGTTTCATAGCTGTCCTATATACAGAAGTAACTCTGTTAACACGTATTCAAACAGCTGAAAGATATTTTCCCAGAATGTTAATATTACCCTCCTTATTTAAAGGTAAAAGCTCATCTGTTGACTGATTTTAATGTAATATAAAATGTATATGACTGGATTAGTCATGTAATGCTGATTACTAATTACCCCAACATTTACCACCTTAAAACAAAGGTTTTTATTTCACAGTTTCTGAAGGTCAGGCTTCCTGGCATAGCTTCACTGTGACCTCTGGCTCAGCATCTCTCACGAGGCTGCCATCAACGGGTCAATGATGGCTGCAATCATGTCAAGACATGATAGGGAGAAGGCCTAATTCCAAGCTCATCCACGTAGCTCTCAGTAGGCCTCCAGTCCTGGCTGGCTGTGGGCTGGTAACACCAGCTCCATGTCACATAAGCCTCTCTGCAAACCATTCACAACACAGCAGCCAGCTTCCTCCAGAGCAAGAGGTGAGTAACAGAGACAGAGACAGAAACAAAAGTCATGGTATTCTGTAACCCAATCGTGAAAGTGACATCACATCAGTTTTGCCATATTCTATTCATTAATGAGTCAGTCACTATGTACAACGCACACTTAAGGGAAGAGAATTATGCAAAGGTGTGAATACCAAGACGCAGGATCATTGGGGACCACTTATCAGCCTGCCATTCAAAATGACTAAAACAGTCCTTAACTAATTCAAAATTATGCATATTTCATTTAAAGTGTGATATTTTTAACAATTTAAATTTGGAGATCACAAAGAGATATGTTTATTATCTCCCCAAAATTTGATCTGTTATTCATTCACCATATTTGATTGGTTACTTGACCAACTAATAACCTAACCATCTGGCTGAATGTGGCATTGTGTCTATGACCTGCTAATAGACCAACACAATTGAATTGGCCCACATCAACTACGAAATGACCACTGTGAGTGAGGTTATAGGAAAAACAAAAAATGATTTTCTTACCCTCCTGTCTTATACAGAATGCTTCATCTCTGGTCACCAAAATGTGGAGGTGGAAGGCAAAAATTGCCTGCCCTAGCAAGCTGTGGCTGTGGGCTGGTAACGTCAGCTCCCTAATGAGCAATTTTTCAGCAGACCCCAACTGGGTGTCCCCTAATTCAACCCAATTCTGACACTATCTACCTGCAGATAGTGTCAGATCCCACAAGTCAAGGGCTCAGGCCCATAAAACTGCCCACACTAGGGGCACCAGTTGTAAGTTTGGGCCTCTGGAACTCCTGAAGACTGACTATAAATTGAGGGTTTCCACAACTCCTTTCCTTGAATTGATTAATTTGCCATGATGGCTCACAGAATTCATGGAAACACTTACATTTTACTGGTTTATTAATAAAGAATATTACAAAAGATATTGATGAACAACCGAAGGAAAGAAATGCAAAGGGCAAGGTATGTGAGAAGGAGCTTGGAGCTTCTGTGCCCTCTCTGGACACACCATCCATTAGAAAGCTCCATGCGTTCAGCAATCCAAAGCTCTCCAAACCCTGCTCTATGGGGCTTTTATGGAGGTTCCATTACATAGGCATAACTGATTGCATCATTGGCCATTGGTGATCAACTCAACTTTCAGCCCCTCTCCCCTCCCTAAAGGTTAAAGGAAGTTGGGCGATGGGGTTGAAAGTTCCAATCTTCTAACCATGCCTTGGTCTTGGGTGACTAGCCCCCATCCTAGCCACAAGCCACCTCATTAGCATATAAAAGACACATACCACTGGAGATGGCAAGGGTTTTAGGAACTGCATGTCAGGAAACAGTGATGAAAACCAAGTACAATATTTCACAATATCACAATCCCTTTGTATCAAATTAAAGTACCTTACATAACAGAAAAATATTCAAAAAGAGTGAAACATGTATTCTCCAGGGAAAAACCGTTTACAATTTCTCTGATAATAGAATAAAAACTCATCAACTTTATATAAATACACCACTGGCCATTTTATGATTTCTTTCTATTGATTCCCCCAACTTTCAAATCAAATTGATTTCTCCTAGTGTCACAGCCAGACTTGTCTGCTCTATTTTAGCCAAACAAGCCAGTTGATTGCCACCTGTTTATCTGTGCCTAATTCTCATTTACAAGGACCCCCCATAGCTTAACTTCAACAATTCATACATGTTCTAACCTTCAGAACTCAATGTAAAGCATGTTTCCATTGCCCAAACTTTCCAGACTAACTTTGAGCTGTAGAGATTCTACTTTTTCCAGGATTCCAAAGTAGCAGAAAGCGAGACTCTGACAAATCCTACACAGCTATATGGCTGTCTCTTAGTCACTCATCAATGAAGAGCCTTTGCATTGCGCTCTGGCTTTGAATCCTTGCAGCTGATTCATTCTCAAGATTTTACAGCACCCAGCTGGAGCAAAGTCTACATCCCATAATAGAGCTCTACTTTAGTTCCTCCATCCTTTCTTCTCCCAGTCCAGGTATCCAGACCACCCAACTCCACCACGCATCTCCCTGCCCACAGGAGGCTTTTGTCTCACCAAAGGTACTTCTTAGTTTGGGGCTGTTAACCAGTCAAATCCTGCTTTCTGAGTAACTCTCTACATAGTAATATATATTAACTAAAGAACACGCATTATCAGATTTCCTAATTTTTCTCTAATGTCACTTTTCTATTCCAGGATCCCACACTACATTGAGTCATCATGTCTCCTACGGCTCCTCTTAGCTGTGACAGTTTCTTACATTTTTCTTGTTTTATATGACCTTGAGTTTTGAGGTTTACCGGCTGGGTGTTTTGTACAATGTCCCTCAATTCGAATTTGGCTGAGGTTTTTCTCACAGCTAACCTAGGGTTATGAAAGTGCCATTCTCAACACAACACATCAAGAGTTTATGCTAACAACTTATCTCTGATGCCATAAACCTTTATCACCTGACAAGACTGACAGGCTTCTCCACTGTAAAGTTACTTTGTTACTCCCCCATTCCCATTCTGTACTCTTTGGAAGCAGGTTACTACATGTAGCCCCACAGACACATAAGGAGTACAGAGTTATACTCTATCACCTTGAGGAGGGAGCAGCTACGTAGATTATTTGGAATTCGCTGTATAGTAGATTTATCTATTCTACATTTCTTTACTTATTCAATTATTTATTTGTGTCAGTATACAATCATGGATATTTATTTATACTTTTTTTGTTTTGTTTTTTGTTTTTGGGATTTTTTTTTTAAGACGGAGTCTCACGCTGTCACCCAGGCTGGAGTGCAGCGGCTCCATCTCGGCTCACCGCAGCCTCCACAACCAAGGTTCAAGCGATTCTGCTGCCTCAGCTTCCTGAGTAGCTGGGATTACAGGCACGTATTTATGCTTTGGGTTGTAATCTATTACTACATTATTTAACATACTATTATAAGCTTTGGCAGTTGGAAACTCTTTCAGTTGTCTCGTGCATCTCTTTGACATACCATGTCATTTTTTAAAGCACTTCCATAGTTTCTGACATTAGAAGATGCTCCTGGCTCATCACGTGTATTTCAGAATCGGCCCTAAAATTAGCTATTTTTGCAAGAAACCCTGGTTCCTTTTACCGGTGAATGGCATTAAAAACTACTTTGTGGGTGCTAGCTGTACTCATTGCTAGTGGGAAGCCATTGCTCTTAGGTTTCCTAGGTGAGCAGGGCTAGGAAATAGATGTGTGTTTGCCAACCTTTGCATACACATTGTTTAGAATTATTTCTCCACATAGCCATCACTCTCTACATTAAGCTAAACACGAATTCATACTGATGTTTCCAACTTAATCCATAAAAATGAGGCTCCTTCTAGCTTTCTCCCTCGCTTATGTGTGTTAATATAAAAGCTTTAGACAAATTAAATGTAAAAGAGTTTATCTGAGCAACGAATAATTCATGAATTGGACTCTAAACAAGTACAATACTTATATACAGTTTAATAGTTTAATCTGTCATTAGTCTTCAGTCATCTTCAAAGTTAATTTTTTTTTTTTTTCTTTTTGAGATGGAGTCTCGCTGTCTCCCAGGCTGGAGTGCAGTGGCGCGATCTTGGCTCACTGCAAGCTCCGCACCCCGGGTTCACGCCCTTCTCCTGCCTCGGCCTCCGGAATAGCCGGGACCACAGGCGCCTGCCACCACGCCCGGCTAATTTTTTTTTTTTTTTGTATTTTTAGTAGAGACGGGGTTTCACCGTGTTCGCCAGGATCGTCTCGATCTCCTGACCTCGTGATCCGCCCGCCTCGGCCTCCCAAAGTGCTGGGATTACAGGCATGAGCCACCGCGCCCGGCCAAGTTAATTTTTTTAGAATACATGTATTAGGCCATTCTCACACTGCTATGAAGAAATACCTGAGGCTGGGTAATTTATAAAGGAAAGAGATTTAATTGACTCACCGTTCCACATGGCTGGGGAGGCCTCAGAAAACTTACAATCATGGCAGAAGGAAAAGGAGAAGCAGACACCTTCTCCACAGGGCAGGAGGACGGAGTGAATGCAAGCAGAGGAAATGCCAGATGCTTATAAAACCATCAGTTCTCGCGAGACTCACTTACTATCACAAGAACAGCCTGAGGGAGACCACCCTCATGATCCAATTACCTCCACCTGGTCCCTCCCTTGACGTGTTGGGATTATGGGGATTACAATTCAAGATGAGATTTTGGGTGGGGACACAACCAAACATATCAATACATAATAATTTTTTTCTTTTCTTTTTTAATTTCAGTAGTTTTGGGGGAACAGGGAGTTTTCAGAAGAGAATTCAGAGAGCACTGCTCTGCAGTTTTGGCAATGAGCTTTTATAGGCTGAACACAGAAGTAAATCACAGAGATAGCTTGATTGGTTGCAGTTGCCTTATTTGGATGTGCTCTGGTCAGTTGGCTGCCTGTGATTGGCCGAAGCTTGACTTCTTGTGATTGGCTGAGACCTGGGTATCTGTTACAAAACGTATACTCCTAAGTTAGGTTGTGGTTTGTTATTTGGAACTCAATGTACAGAGGCAGCCTCAGGCCAATGGCTTTCTGCCTATTTTATTTAACATGTGTTAACCCCATTCCAACAGTAAAAAATTTAGCTCCCATCATCCACCATCCATTTATTTGTTTGTTTAATTTTAGTAGACATGTACAGAGTTTTCATAATTGTGGAGTCACACACCTGTTAAGAAATAACTTTACCAACTAGAGTACAATAATTACCTAGCTTAATAGTTTGTCATTAGTCTTAAAGTCATTCCAAAGTTATTTTTTTAGATACATAACTTTTTTCTTTGATTTTTTAAAAATTTCAATAGCTTTTGGGGAACAGGTTGTTTTTTGTTACATGGATAATTGGTTATTTCTGAGATGTTGGTGCACCTGTCACCTGAGCCGTGTACACTGTACCCAATGACTGAAGTTAATTAAATCAGCATTTCTTTGTCCCTACCCTCTTAAGTGAGGTTATTTCATACATTTATAATATGATCAGATTATTTAGTTACAGTCTGCATCCCATTCTGGATTTCCTGATCTTCTGGTTGATTTTTTTTTAATTGTGCCTACATTACAGTAAATTCTTTGCACTATAAAGTTATATGGGATTTGACAAGTTAATAATGTCATGTATCCACCACTACAGTCCTGTACAGAATGGTTTATAGGCTTGAAAGAAATCCCCTGTACTTTACCTAATGAACTCGTCTTCCTCCCCAAAACTCTGCCTATCACTGATTTGGCTTCTACAGTTTTTTTTTTTTTCTATTCCAGAATGTAATATAAATGGAATGATATGGTATGTAGCTTTCTAAGACTAACTTCTTGCACTTAGCAATGCTCATTTACGATTCATTCATATCTTTACATGGCTTGATAGTGTACTTCTATTGCTGAATAGTATTCCATGTTATGGAGGTACCACAATTGTTTCTCCATTCGCCTTTTGAAGGACTTCTTGATTCCTCACAGCTTTTGGTAAATATGAATAGAACTGCTATGAACATTCATGTGCAGGCTTTTGTGTGAGCATAATTTTTCAAATCCGTTGGATGAATACCTAGAAGCGTAAATGTTAAGTCATGTGGTAAGTCTATGCTTAGCTTTATATCAACATTTGAATTATTGATGGATACCAAGTTATGCAAATGTCTCTTAGCATAATGTGCTTTATGAATTTTTGTCACCACTCAAAAAAGGCTTTCTAGTAAACCATAAGAAAATTGGGAGAAAATTAGCTTAACAATTACTGTAGGGCAGCATTTCAAAGGCTGGATTCTACTGGGGAGGGAAGCAGAGGAGAAGTGTTCAAAGGCAAGAAAAGAGAATGTAGACAGAAAATTTCAGCTAAGTTGTAAATGTGAAAGGAGGATTTGAGAAAACAGAAGTTGGCAATGGAAGAAATATGTTTCATACCTGAATTTGGTCACTCAAATGTATCCTAGAAAGGAGTAACAGAGAGTCTATTAAAAATCGGTGCTGAGGAGGAAAAGAAGTATGACAGAATAGAGACACAAAGTATTTAACAAGGGAGAGAAATAAACAGCAGGGCTGAGGAAACCATGAGCCTTTTGAGCTGGAGGCACATCAAGATTGGGCAATGCAGCCTGCAATCACCAGAAGGATGTGGATTTGGGGGTGACCCACGTCCCTGAGAATAAGCCTCTCAGCAATCTCGATCTCTTTGATTGACAAGAGTCTTCAATGAACATATTCAAGACCTGGTCCTTCACCTCTTTTGATGGTGTCCTTTTTAGAGGAATGCTGAGCAATTCGACTGCTCTCTGCTTCTCCTCGCACTCCATCCACATGGCATATGTAAGGGCATGTAACAAAAGCTATAAATGTCATAAAAATGAAAAGAGTCCAGAAAGGTTACATTATAATCCAATCCTTAATGCAGGAATAAAATGTGTAAAATGTAATTTGGTGTGGCTCCTGTTTCTTCTAGGAGCATGTGAATGAATGGTGACTGAGTGTGTGGTTACTGAAATAATCAAGTAATCACATGAAGTAAATAGGATCAGGAAACGCTTCATCCACAGATGCTCTATCATTGCTGTAACCATGACACACAGAGAAAAGCATGCTTCCTTAGACCTTGCTTCATTCCTTTACTTCATACACATGAGAGACTCTCTTGGCTGGCACCTTCCCATCTCCTTCCCATATAATTGTGGAACTATTTGCCTCTCAAGGTGTCCTCCTACTCGGGAGGCCAAATTAGGAAATCCATCGCAGATGCATGATTAAGTATGTTTTGTTCCTAAAACATACCATCTCTTGAAATGGTAATTCTCTTGAATGGTAATTTTCATTTTTCATTAGTATTTCTTCAGAGCTCTAAAATACAAAGAGCTAAAATTATAAACTGTAAAACGTGTATAATTGAGATAATTCATTATTCTGGCTTGGGGAAAATATTATCAGCTAAGTTCACTTAGAATCTTCTAATTAAACAGCAATAATCATTTATAAGAATAAGTTAATGACCTTTTTTGTTGTAGCTGTTGTTGGAGTCTTGCTTTGTCGCCCAGGCTGCAGTGCAGTGGTGTGATCTTGGCTCACTGCAATCTCCACCTCCATGGTTTCAGCGATTCTCCTGCCTCAGCCCCCCTGAGTAGCTGAAATTGCAGGCACCCGCCACCACAACCGGTTAATTTTTATGTTTTTAGTAGAGACGGGATTTCACCATCTTGGCCAGGCTGGTCTTGAACTCCTGACCTCAAGTGACCTGCCCGCTTCAGCCTCCAAAGTGTTGGGATTACAGGCGTGAGCCACCACACCCAGCCCGAGCTCTTTTTAAACTATGTCTCCACCTCCATCATTCCTACTCTAGGATTACTGAGTAGGGGGACAAATGTGGGAGAAAACTAGAACTCAGGTCCTTTTGCAATGCCTGTCTTGTAATATATCCCTAATATATTTGAATGTAAACCTACCACCATTTTTTAAATTTCTAATCTGTGAGTTTCGTATTCGAAAGGTGTTCAAAGTTACCATTGATGTGAGAGACGTAAAAGCACCCACGTCTAAAATAACCAAAATGTGTAGCTGAGTAATTTAGTGACATCAAAAAGTAGTTCTTCATTTTACTGAACAGTGAGAATATGTGGGACATTAAGTATGCAGCATCCATTGCATTAGCAATGTAAGACTTCTCTGTCATTAGGAATGAAGATGTACCACAGACATGTAAGGACCCACAGTAAAACCTCATCAATATTTTCAAAACACATCACACTCCTCTTTTGCTCTTTGAGATGCATTAGCAACCTTATTAGGTTCTCTGTCCAGAATTATCTCCCTGTCTTAATCTTTGACCTGCCAATATTTCAAAATGCACTAAGCTAACAATTAAATCTTTCCCTGATCCTCTTTTGATGCTGATCAGGCATTTGGCACTCTCTTAAAAGCATAATAAGACTCATTTTTCTTCTGCTTGGTATGATTAGGTTTTTATTTTAAATAGGTGAATATAAATGACTGCATGATGTTGTACAACTTCAGTGAGATGGTGATGGGAGTAGAGATGAAAAAAGAGAAGACGGAGGGAAGACATTTTTAAATCGGGAGAATATTAATGGTTCAGAATAATGTCATTTTCAGCTTATTCAGCCTATGAAATAGAACAATTTTTTTTAACATTTTTCACATTTGAAAAACTGAAGTCTACAATTTGCATTATCTTTACCCCTTTTACCCTCAGATAATTTTCTAATAAATTATTTTTCTATTTTCTGCTGTGACTCACAGATTATTCTTTTTAATGTTTGTGTTCTTCATAATATAAACCATAAATTCTCTGTGTATTTTAATGTGCCAAGTAGATTGCCAAGTGTTGTTTCTGCATAAGCATGCACATACAGACCTGCATAAATATATTTGTATATTTATATACATGTATATGTATATAATTAGTATGGAAACAAACATTCTCATGGATGCCAAAATAACATCTAAATTGTTGCCAAATTTTAACTTAGTCACATAATGATTTCTCTGCTCCTCAAGAAACCCCTTTTATATCTTTGTAGTAGTCCTATATAGTAGAAGCTAAATATTAGCTTTCAATCCAAAATGAGGTTATTAATGACATGAATTTTCTTGGTGGATTTGTGCTCATACCAAATAGAATGTGACTGATGGTTAGAAAGTAAACTTTTACTGATTCAGCGGAATGCCAAAAGCCTAGAATAAAAAGTAGCTGCGAAGTGTCATTCACTTTCAAAAGCAAGCTGCGGGGTCATCTGTGAGTTACTTGACAGGGTAGGGCCCAGCATAGTTCTGCCAGCTGTTGGGAGCCCATCCCTGTAGTGGAGATTAGAGGCATCAGTTTGGATAGAGTTGCCTGTGAAGGGTGAAGGGTGAGGGTAGCCAGACAAAAAAGGGCTTCAAGGTACCACCAAAGAGCTTAACCCATGTCCCTGGAAGGTTTAGGGGTGTGGATTGGTTCCATGGTGAGATTCAAAATATTTGACACCTGGCTGTTGCACAGAGCTTGCCAATGGCTGAACAGGATTCTGGAGCCCTGAGGGGCTAGAAGTTACTTCTTCATTGCTGAACTGTGGAAAACTGAGAATCATGAAGGAAGGGGAAGGGGAAGGAGGTGCCTACTTGACTGGGTAACTCAGGGTCACTTATTTATCAAACTTACAGAAGTGTTCTTATATTTTTACAACCTGTAAGGCTCTGCCACTTACAGTAGGTCAGTCTTGACTAAGTACTGATTTACACAAACAAAAGAGAAGATCTAGAGAGACTCTGGTGCTATTGGCTTAATAGCAGAGATAGGGAGAGGGAGGAAGAGGGGTGGGGGAAGAGAGGGGGAGGGGGGGGGGAGAGAGAGAGAGAGAGAGAGGTAAATCTGGAATGAGGCTGGGCGCGGTGGCTCACGCCTGTAGTCCCAGCACTTTGGGAGGCCGAGGCGGGCGGATCACGAGGTCAGGAGATCGAGACCATCCTGGCTAACACGGTGAAACACCGTCTCTACTAAAAATACAAAAAATTAGCCGGGCTTAGTGGCGGGCGCCTGTAGTCCCACCTACTCCGGAGGCTGAGGCAGGAGAATGGCGAGAACCCGGGAGGCGGAGCTTGCAGTGAGCCGAGATTGCACCACTGCACTCCAGCCTGGGCGACAACGGGAGACTCCATCCCAAAAAAAAAAAAAAAAAAAAAAAATCTGGAATGAGCTGCACTTTCACGCTGGAGCCCAGCAGAGAGGAGCATGAATTTTCAGTGTCTTGAGTGTGATTATGACTCTGGTCTGGACATTTTAATGGCTGAAGTGAGACTGTTCTCTGGAGTTTTATTTGAGCTCTTTATTATCCAACTGTAGCTGAATAAAACTCTGATATAAATCTGAGTTCGTCCAGAGGCAAGGAAAGAACTGTCTATCCCACGGGACAGGTTTAAAAGGTGAGTGGCAGAAAAAGCAAAGTGTGTTTTCTCTTTGTACCTTAACATGCATACAATAGAAAGGTTAGAACAGCAAGGCATCCAGTTCGAACTGAAGCTGCCATTTGGACCTAACTGGGCTAGTCAGAGAAACTGATGGGAAGAGCCAGCAGTATGTCCTGACAGTGATGTGTTGTATTCTATTTGGTTGGTTTGGATTTTGATGGGAGCTAACACCAGAGAAGACAAGAATAAAAACCAGAACAGCTCCACTGTCTGTTGCACGTGCCTCTGCCTGAGGCCACTGGAGAGCACATGAGGTAGAAGCCTGAGTTGTTCTCCTGAAGGATTGCCTAAGATGGAAGGTATTTGCAGCACAGCTCAGGACACAGCACAAGCTGTGACCCCCTGAGGACAAGGGGAGTGGCTTTCCTTTATGTAAGGACTGGAGTGAGTTTGGCTCAGTGAAGACTCCAGGAAGTCATCACACAATTTAAACCTCAGACCTTATCCTTTGCGGAGCATAAGGACATAAGGCCTTGTCCTAGACTCAGGAGCACCCTGGCAGGTCCTGACAGCAATGGTCACCTACCGTGAGATGTCACCCAAAGGTGGCCAATGGCGGATGATCAGAGAGAAGGTGAACCCAACCAGAATATGCTGGACTAGTTCTCAAATTTGTAGGCCCTAAAAAGAGGAATATTTATTATAAAATGTAATAAATATGAATATTTTTATTCAAACATGGATAATTAGAATTTAAAAATTTTTTAAACTTACTGTAGATATATTACCTCTTACTCTAATTTCTTTCACCACCTGATTATTTAAAATTTAGAAGAATTATATTCTATTAAACCCCTAAGTGCTAAATAATTTCCATACTAATAAATTTGCCCTGTAATTTTTGAAACTGTTAATTATGTCTGCCTATATCTTTCTTTGTGATAACTTTTAGTTGGAACTTCATAGTGACTTTATATTTGGTTATTGAGATATCAGTCTCCTTTCATTTGAATTGTTGGCATCATTTTGTTCATTAGCTAAGTAGTAATAGGTAAAAAATTTGAAAATTCCGCACGTTATATGTTAGGATTTAGTATATGATTTGGTTGGGATTAACTACAAATTCTAAGCATGCCTAAAGTTGTTTTTTTTTTTTTTTTTTTTTTTTTTTTACTTTAGGTTCTGGAGTACATGTGCACAACGTGCAGGTTTGTTACATAGATATATATGTGCCATGTTGGTTTGCTACACCCATCAACTTGTTATTTACATTAGGTATTTCTCCTATTGCTATCCCTCCCCCAGCCCCCCACCCCCCAACAGGCCCCGTGTGTGATGTTTCCCTCCCTGTGTCCATGTGTTCTCATTGTTCAACTCTCACTTATGAGTGAGAACATGCAGTGTTTGCTTTTCTCTTCTTGTGTTACTTTACAGAGAATGATGGTTTACAGTTTCATCCATGTCCCTGCAAAGGACATGAACTCATCCTTTTTTGTGGCTGCATAGTATTCCATGGTGTATATGTGCCACATTTCTTTATCCAGTCTATCATTGATGGGCACTTGGGTTGGTTCCAAGACTTTGCTATTGTGTACAATGCTACAATAAACATACGTGTGCATGTGAATTTATTAAATACTAAAAGACTGTACATAATGATAATGGGTTCTAATGATTCACTTTGGCTATATAAAATATTTTAATTTATTAAAAATAGCATAAAGATACAACATGAGGTAACATAAAACTACTTTCCAAATATAATGAAATAATTATCTGCACCTTTACAATTCTCTATTTGCAAAAATTTGTAGAGATGTTTCCTAGAGCAGTATCTATTTTGTGTCTAAATATGGCAGAAGAGATATGGAAGGCATCTACAATTCTTCACGTAACATTGGGCTTGATGGCGTCTGTCAATGTCCACTTCTTTTCAACCTGCCACTTTGCCTAACATGGAACTTGTAGCTACTATACACCACCTCCATGTGTCTTCAGTATATTTATGCAATGACTTTTACATGGCATAGGTATGTCTCCTTGCATGGAACTGACCTAGCTGTGAATTTTTGTAATTTTGATAAAAATAAAAATATAATTCCTTTCTTTTGAAGTTCTGTTATTGCAGATATAGGTTTTTTAAACCTTTATGCTTTGTTTTCTTTCATGAATGCAAGTGTACTGCAGACATGCATGTCCATCAAGTATACCAAATGTCAGGCTCTTGACAATGTTGTATCAAAGATGCTAGAAGAGTCCAAGGTGAATGCTTAAATAAATAGATGTTTCATAAGCACTAACTTAATAGTGTCCTATTAAAACAATGGAAAACAAAATGAGACTGAACTTTCTATTCATATCTCATTTCAGTGCACATGATAAATTGATGAAAACATTGATTTTCAGTGTGGAAGAAGAGAGAATAGGTGTTGATTAGTTCATCAAAGGGCTCTTTCCACAATCTTCATTTTGCTCAAGTAGTTCAGTTTCTTGGGATTTTCAAAATCGGTTTTTACTGACACTAATGAAAGGGGGAAAAAGTTTTACTTTCTTTTAAAACACATTTGGAAATAATGCTAACTCAGCTACGCTCAACTACAAACCTGTCAATCAAACTAAGAGAAAAAGGAAGGATCACCCACTCGACTGCTAATTGCAGAATTACGCGAATTTATAAAATAACAAGAAATGTCTTCCACTGCCACTCTTGCTTCTATTCCATGGTGCCCTTCCTTCAGGGTACAAGAATCTGCTTCCCTTTATATTCTACATGCTCTCGAAATATAATTTTTTTCCTTCCATAGCTTGTAACTTTGCAAATAAATTAATACTCCATAGACCATTGCTTTCCTATATGACAAGTTTTAAAGATATGCTCAAGTGTCATGTTAACAAATAATTACTGAGAGTCTGCTATATGCCTGGCACTATTGGAGGCAGGCATATAGCAGACTCTTAGTAATTATTTGTTAAAATAATATTCTGATATTTCTAGCCAGGAAGTTTTCTTTGGACTACACCTGTGACTGGAGTGGTCCTGGGGAGAGCCAGATGTCAGTCACATCTGCAATTAGTAATGTGGTAAGAATTAGCTGACATTAATATAATCAGAACAGATATATCACTCACTCTCATTTACTAACATGGTAGAAAATTCAGAAGAGAAATAATGTTTGATCATTTTTCACTTTTAGCTAGAAAGCTCTTGTTAGTCATTTAAAATTCATTTATTTCTCTGATAAACATTGATCAAGAAATAACTAACGAAGAAGCAGCAGCTGTCTTCACTTTTTCTCTGTTACTGGAGGTAGTAAATGTGAACGCAGCAATTAAAGGACCCCTCATCAGTATTACCTAAAATCTGTAATGGATGATATCACTTTAACATGCTAAAATTTTTTAATAGCACAATTGTGAGGTCTTTCTTTTTTTCTTTTACTTTTTTTTTTTTTTTTGAGACAGAGTCTCACTGTCACCCAAGCTGGAATGCAATGGTACGGTCTCGGCTCACTACAACCTCCACCTCCTGGGTTCAAGCAATTCTCCCGCCTCAGCCTCCCAAGTAGCTGGGACTACAGGCACATGCCACCACGACCGGCTAATTTTTGTATTTTTAGTAGAGACAGCATTTCACCATGTTGGTCAGGCTGGTCTAGAACTCCTGACCTCGTGATCCACCCGCCTCGGCCTCCCAAAGTGCCGGGATTACAGGCATGAGCCACCGCACCCAGCCGAGGTCTTTCATATTAATGATTTTCCAGTCGAAATATTTAACCAATTAAATGTTTCATGTTAATAATTTTTGAGTCAAAAATTTAACCAATTAAATTTTCAGCATTCTCCTGAAAACTCTTACATCCTCCACTTTATACAAGGAAGGAATAAAGTGCACAATGCCCAGGTTCTCTTCCTGCTCTCAGATTCTGTGATTTCTTTACAGCAAAATTCATCCTTATTTATTCAAAATGTATTAAAACATATATTACAGGCAAAGTTTTAATCAATGCATCATATAAAATTTTTAGCAAGACAACATGTATTTAAAAAGAAAAAAATCCATTTTATTCTCAAAAATAAATTGTAAAGAATAAACATTTCCTCTAAAAAATTTTGAAGCAAAATTGGATCAGTTCACATCCATCTCATTTGGGAATAATCTACATAAGCAAGAAGGTCGTGAACATTGAAAATTTATAGTCTTTTAAGACAAATTACAATTTTCTCAAACTTCTGCCTATTTTTCACAGAGAAGGCATAGAGAAAGATCTTGAAATAAATGTTAGAATGTTAGTCCTACAGAAAAGAAATATAGGCTCTGCCAATGTGGGGGCCAAGACTCCAATACTGTCTTCCCACCAAAAAAAATCACATAATTTTCTTAGGGGACACTGATTCATGTATGCATGGTTTTGCCCAAAAATATTCAATGCATACCTAATATCAATCTCATGGGGGCTACTTGTTCAACGCTGGTCACATTGGGGCTCTGCTCATTGTAATCATTCAAGGACACAGGACGTTGCAAACCCTGCCCACCCATAATGCTGACCTCTCAACAAGAAGCTTTCAGTTTCCTGAGGCAGGGTTAAGACTATGAGAATCACACTACTCTTAAACATTTGTTTCTCTAAAAGTGAGTCTCTGTTCACATTTTGTTGCTAAAGGAAGGAGTCTGACCATGCCTAACTTTAAACGGAAGAGGCATATAATCCTCTAAGGATCCAGGAAGGAAAAGAGAATGAGAAATATCAGTAAGTGACAGAAATGTCTGTCATGACACTCAAATCTATCTAGACCCCAAAGACATTTCAACATTAGGTTATGTTCAGTCTAGCATTTTATGATGTGCAGTCTAATTTTAAAGGAATATATTAAATACTTCTTGATACTTTCCAAAGCTTTTGGATTCCTATTGGAAATGCAATAATACCAGAATTAATTAATTAATAAGTAATAAAAAATTCATTGCCAACTGGGCATGTAACTACTACAGGGAGATGAGATTTTCTCCAACAAAGACTAGCAAGACCAACATGAGGTCAAGTTGTGCTAATCAAGGTTGGCCACCTGCCTGGGCTGAGTAAATGAAACATATGGAGTGAGGTGAGAGGTGAAATCCTGTTTATTCCAAAGTAACTCCCCCACTGCCCAGTCATGGCACCTTCCTGAAACTCCTTCAGGGCCTGAAATTCCTACAGGGCCTGAAATTCCCACCCCTAACTAGCAGATTTGTTCCTTTCATCTCAACTTTAAAAAACTCAGGGCATGGCCTTGAAAAGAACAGAGTTAACATTGTCATGAATTATTGGTGAATTGCATTTTTGATTAATGATGAGGTTTCTTAAAAGAAATGCAAGCTTTGACTATACTAACCGGCATGTATGTCAGAATTAGGAAAACCATAAGCCCACCTCTCAGTGCTGAACAAGCCACATCTAGAATAATGTACTCTGGGAGCTCTGTTTCCAGAAAGTTGTCAATATACTGAAGCTTATTGAAAGATGAATAACCCAAAAGATGGAACAGTGGGAACACATACTATAAAAAATATTAGAAAAAAGTCTTGAGTGTCACCCTGCAGCAATTATATACCCAGGTGACAATGAAATGTTTATTTCCTGTTTGTTCATTAATTAATTATTTCTGGTATTGTTTAATTTCCAGTAGGTATTCAAAACTTTGGAAAGTATCAAAGTATCTTCTATGTTCAAAATGCCTCGCACTATCTTCTTCCAAGTTATGTGGATATAGCTCTTCTCTTGGTAAAAGCCACTCTCCCATCTCACCCAGCATCCATCCTTCCCTTAGCAATTACTTCAATGGGAGAAAATTCAGAGCATCAGAGAACAAAACAATCCATCACAGGTATTTGTTTGGGTTATGAATGTAGAACCTGAGTGCCACTTTCTTCCAAGATGAAATCTGGTGCAGATTTCAACAAACAACAGGATCTCTGAGTCCAATCTTAATAACCATACACTCCTTCAATAGTGTCCAGATGATGTGCCAGCATTAATTCCTTGTTTTTGGTGCAACTTTGATCTTAATAATTCTATAAAGAAAATATTATGGAGAAATTGAAATGATACTGTGGCTGATCATGGCATCCTCTTATGCAAGATCCTGTTTTTTCACTAAGTACCTAGTTGATAGAAAATAGGGAAAAATGTCATGTAAGAATTGTAAAATCAGTTCCTTTATAAATAAAAAGAAAGGCTTACAACTAAAGTGGCTAGCAAAAGAGGACAATAAAAATAAATGGTAATACAGAAACTTAGTGGAATATCATCCCTACACTCAAAGACTATGAATCAATATTATATAAAGTTAAGATAAATGGCACACTATAAAATGCATGCGCATTAAAATTATGTTTTCATAGGAACAACGATTGGAAGGAAATTCAGATTCAAACAATTAGATTAAAATGGTTGATGTTTTGATTAGATTAGATTAGATTAGATTAGATCAGATGCCCTAATCTAGCTCTATCACCAAACCTCTGCTGAGCTTCATTTATTCATTTAAAAAAAGCCATGTGCTAGATTTAAAGAATACAAAGAAAAAGCAGGAAACAGTTACTTTCTTCAGAGCACTTAAAAATCTTTGTAAGTTTTTTTGTTTGTTGTTTGTTTGTTCGTTTGTTTTTGAGACAGAGTCTCGCTCTGTCGCCCGGGCTGGAGTGCAGTGGCGTGATCTCGGCTCACTGCAAGCTCCGCCTCCCAGGTTCACGCCATTCTCCTGCCTCAGCCTCCCGAGTAGCTGGGACTACAGGCGCCCACCACCACGCCCGGCTAATTTTTCATATTTTTCACCGTGTTAGCCAGGATGGTCTCGATCTCTGGACCTTGTGATCTGCCCGCCTCGGCCTCCCAAAGTGCTGGGATTACAGGCGTGAGCCACTGCGCCCGGCCCAGATCTTTGTAAGTTTTTTAAAAAGATGAATAAACAGGCACTTATAATGCAATTTGGTAGGAACAGTGATAGAAACATAAGTTCCCAGTGAGCTGAGGAGCACATACAGACAGCCCCTTAAACTAGTCTGCGGTGAGATGGGTAGGGAAAAGGTATAGAAAGGATATCACAGAACTCAAGAGATCTCATTAAAGTCTTAAAAAACAAATAAAATAAAAACTATCCAGGACAAAATATGGCTGTAGGGAGTGAATGAAGCTGGAAGTGGATAGGAAGCCAAAGCAAAGACAGACGGGGACAATTGCAGGTGTCCAGCACAGCTGGAGCACAGAATCCAGAGGTCAGAAGAGATGGCAGGCATGAGGGGGAGAATTCGGCAGGGACCAAATCCTCAAAGAGTTCCCAGTGCTTCTCATTCTTCTAGGAAACGAGGGCTTTTTCCAAGGCAGAAATACATTCTAGAAAGGCCATGCTGATGTACTATGGGAAATGGGTTAGGCACTAGCAATAATTCAGGAGAAAATCATAAAAACCTGAACGAAGATGGTAGCAGTGAGGATGGGGAGAAAGAGCTTGAGACAGCAACACACTGAGTAAATGAGACTTGATAAGAGACCAAATTTCGGGGTAAGAGAAAGAAATAAATCCAAAGGGATCCTGATGTTGATGGCTCAGTCATCTTGATTCCTCAAAATGGGGAAGTTCGGGAAGAAAAGCAGGATAGAGGTGGAGGTGAATTCTGTTTGCATTTGTTATAGTTTAGTGACTGTGAGAGATGCTGCATAGATGGTTTCATGTAGGGAAAGATCAAAGCTAGAAAGGTAAACTTGAGAGTCATCAAAGTAAAGGAGTGTAAAGTCATAGGAAGGGATATGATCTCCCAAGAGTTTCAGTGTGGTAAGAAGAACATGGACTGGCAGGGCGCGGTGGCTCATGCCTGTAATCCCAGCATTTTGGGAGGCCGAGGTGGGCGGATCACGAGGTCAGGAGATCGACACCATCCTGGCTAACACGGTGAAACCCCGTCTCTACTAAAAATACAAAAAATTTTCCGGGCGTGGTGGTGGGCGCCTGTAGTCCCAGCTACTCGGGAGGCTGAGGCAGGAGAATGGCGTGAACCCGGGAGGCAGAGCTTGCAGTGAGCCGAGATCATGCCACTGCACTCCAGCCCGGGCGACAGAGCGAGACTCCGTCTCAAAAAAAAAAAAAAAAAAGAAGAAGAAGAAGAACATGGACACATGGAAACACTCATGAAGAATTCTGCCATTTAAAGAGAGAGTAGAGGAAGAAATGTCCACAAGAGACTGATAAGGAACAGCCAGAAGAGCAGAAGGAGACACTGGAGAAAGAAAGGATCTGGAAATCAAACATTCTCAACACGCTTGGTTCGAAAATAGGCTCAAATGCAGCAGAGAAGATACTGCAAAACGTCCACCAGTCAGGTTACAAAGGAGAAATGGAAACAAACGAGAGAAGTTCAACGGAGTGGTGGACAGGGCAAGTGTTGAGTACGTGCAGAGAATAAGAGGACGAGGGAGATGGAAGTAATAAGGTAGACGGTGATAAAATTTCTCAGTAACTTGGATGTGAAGAAGACAACGGTAAGCAAAGCAGCAAGGGAAATGGATTAAAGAAACAGTAAGATAGCAGAATCATAGATGACTTGTCGGCTAGATGGGAAACTGCTTAATGTCTTGCAACCATTCCCTTTTCCCCAAACAATGATGCGATCTTAGTTCACATTTCCTCATTTGGGATCAGGGTTACTCTAAGGGGTTCCCATCCCCCTCTAATCCATTAAACGGGCTGGAGGGGAAGGTCTGTTTGTGTTTCTTTCTCTGATTTTGTTTTTCAAGATTAGAGAATGTTGAGAAGGCAAGGCGCTGAGAGAAAACTTCAAAAACTAGTAAAAAATGGCCGGGCACGGTGGCTCACGCCTGTAATCCCAGCACTTTGGGAGGCCGAGGCGGGCAGATCACTTGAGGTCGGGAGTTCAAGAACAGTCTGACCAATATGAAGAAACCCCGTCTCTACTAAAAATACAAAAAATAGCCGGGAGTGTTGGCGCACGCCTGTAATCCCAGCTACTTGGGAGGCTGAGGCAGGAGAATCACTTGAACCTGGGAGGCGGAGGTTGTGGTGAGCCGAGATCGCGCCATTGCGCCCCAGCCTGGGCAACAAGAGTGAAACTCCGTCTCAAAAAAAAAAAAAAAAAAAAAAAAAAAAAAAAAAAAAAAAAAACTAGTAAAAAACAAAAAGCCTGGAAATTCTAGAAAAGGGGACAAAAAGGTGGAAGTGTGTAGCAAAGGCCAACACTGAGCTTCAGAGGAGGAAAGTTTCCCTCTGTGGTACCAGACCAAAGAAGGAAAGGAAGGGCGCAGATAAAGGTATGTTTACAGTCAAGTAAGGAAAAGCAAAACTCAAAAAAAGATTTAAATTGTTTTACTCCTTTGCTCAATCACCAAGAATTTAGTCATTATCACAAATGAGGCTATATTGTAATAAACATTTATTTAAGCCCTGCAATAAAAAAAAACTGACGGGTGGGTACAAGAAAACCCAAACAAAGCATTATCTGGCATGAAGACAACAGTGGTGCCAAGAACTACAGGACAGAGCATCTCTAGCTAGATTATCAGGGCTACCTTGACAGGAGATATTTAAATAATTTGTAAAAAGTGATTAAGAAAACATTTTAGATGTAGCAAATGGCACTAATTAATATTCAGTAAATAATATAGCTTATTATGCCCAAAGTTGACACTCAGCGATTCCCTGGCCCCAGGGTGAGTTGAAGGGAAGTGAATGTGAGTGGGCTAGGGAAGAACAGATGATGGAACTATCAACTTGAGGGAGAGGTGTGCAGGATGGGCACAGGGCTGGGGAGAATAGAGAGAATGCCTCTCAGAGCCCCTCACTTCATCACCAATAACCATCCTCTCTGATGACACACAGGGGTGTTCCAATTCCATCCATGCAGCACCCTCATTCTCCACCCTTTATTCTCTTTGTCCAGCCTGCATTCTCTTTGTTGTCAGTAATTTTATACTCAAAACATAAACATTTTAATTTCCCATAGAAAATTTCCAAAAATTCTATGTACTGGATCTTAATTAATTCTAGAATATATGTATCAAACAGAAAACATTCTCTCATCAAAATGTGATATAGCTAGAAATGTCAAAAAAAAAGAAAAATGAAATACCGCTACCAATTAGAAATGTTTAAATTCACTATAAATAACACTTAGCTCAAAGAAGAATTCAAATCCAAAGCTGTGGCATACTTTTACGAGATAATGAAAAACAACAGATTTCAGAACTTAAGAGACACAGTTAAAGCAGTGTTCAGAAGAAAATCTATAGCTTTAATTATTTTTATTATTAACCCAAGAACAATGAAAATAAATTAAATGTTTAACTCAAACAATTACAAAAGACATCAAAAAAAATTTAAAAGAGATGAAAGTAAACTACATTTTAGTCAGAAATAAATGAATTATGAAACAAGGAAAATGAAAAGTGAAACTAATTATTAAATTCAAGAGCTGGTTCTTATAAAATATAAAACACATAAACTACTAAAGTACTCTAATAAAGAAAAAAGAGAGAACATAAATACCAAAATTTAGAATAATAAGGTAAAAATAAGATACAGACAAAATTTTTGAATGTTGAATTTATTGTTCAACCCTATGCAAATAAATTTAAAAACTTGAATGAAATGGAAGATTTTCTGAAGAAAAGTTTACATTACCTAAACTCCAACAAGATTTTTTAATGTAAAACACACCAATTGACATCTTTTTTTAAATGGTTGACAAATTTTCCAAGATATATGCCCTCCCATGATGGTATCTGACCCAAAGAATTTACAGAAAAATTTTAACAAGTCATTAAGGAACAGGCATTTCCAATACTATTTAAACTGTTCTACATTACAAAGAAAAAAGAAAAAGTTCCTAAGTATTTTTGTAAAGCTATTACCAATGAAAATATAACACACAAAAGCCAAGACAACCTTATGGATCAATCTCACTTGTAAGTATCAAGGGAAAGTTCTTAATAAAATTTTAACAAATAGAATGGAGAGTATATACTAAGAATAATAAAAAGCTACCAGGCATGGTGGTGGGTACCTGTGGTCCCAGCTACACGGGAGGCTGAGAGAAGAGAATTACTTGAGTCCAGGTGTTTGAGACTATCCTGGGCAACATAGCAAGACCTTGTCCCTTAGTAATAATAATAATAATAATAATAATAATAATAATAATAGTAATAATATTAAGAAGAAATACTCCTTGATGACAAATGAGATTCATTTTAAGAATGCAAGAATGGTTCGACATTAATACTAAACATAATATCTATGAAGCAAAGGAGGCAACATATCATAAGATTATGTCCTAGTTTCTAAAGGAACATTTTATAATATTCAACATAATATTGTGCAACAATTACTCCTGACGTTTTGAAACTCCCAATAAATTATAAGTAGATGACTGTTTCTGAAATTTATGTATCTTGAGTCAAATTGCAGCATCATGATTAATTGTTAAATACTAGTAGTATCTTATTTTATTAGAGTCAGGAATAAGATAAAATTTTACCATTATCCATAATATTAACTAATATTATTTCTGAAAATGCTAACTACAGAATACAGAAATAAAAGTTGTAAAAATTAAAAAGAAAAAGGCAAAATTTTATTGTTTGCCAATATTATAATTGAATAGCATGAACTAACAAACTGTTAGAAGAACTAAAAAGGCTCAGTTGGCTTATTACAAAATTACCAATAAAATCAATGTATTTCCTGTATAAGACAACAATCATCAGAAAAATAAGTTTTAAAATCTCATTTACAATAGGAGCATTTTAAAAAAGAATAAAATACCTAAAACTTAATAAACCAGGACAGGCACAGTGGCTCACACCTGTAATCCCAACACTTTGGGAGGCTGAGGTGGGAGGATTGCTTGAGCCCAGGAGTTCAAGACCAGCCTGGGCAACATTGTGGAGCCCTGTCTCTACAAAAAACAAAATTAAAAAATTTAGCCAGGCATGGTGGTAGGTGCCTGGTGTCCTAGCTACTCAGGAGGCTGAGATGCAAGGATGGTCTGAGCCCAGGAGGTTGAGGCTGCAGTGACCAGTGATGGTGTCACTGCACTCTGGCCTGGATGACAAGAGTGAGACCCTGTTTCAAATAAAACAAAACAAAAACCCACACATACACAGAAGAAAAAAATAAATCTAATAAGGCTCATTGAAGAGTTCTATAAAAAAATTAAAACTCTACTGAGATACATAAAGACATCAAAAAGTAAAGATAAATACTGAGCACTCATACAGAACCACTAAATGTTTTAAATGGCTCAATTATTCCAAATTTTATTGATATATTTAATATTCCAAGCACAATGCAAGAGTTTATTTAAGTTGGCAAGCTCATTCTAAACTTTATATTAGAAAACAAAAGGCAAGAATACTCAGGAAATTTACAATAAAGAGTAATAAGGAGAAACCAGACCTGCCATGTAGTAAATAGTCATCAAAACCTTTTAGTAGCAGAGGTCAAATAAACAGATCAAGGTACAGAGTAGAGAATTTAAAAATATATCCACATAAATATATGAATCCATTAAGCTAAAGGTGGCACTTTAAGTCTTGGAGGAAAAAATAGGTTGTTCAATAAATGCTGTTACAATAAACGACATGGGTGGGAAAAAGTCATGTGTGATCCCCATCCCACTCTATCAAAATTTTACCTATTTCGATAGAATTTATTTTAATTCTAGATGCTTCAAAATTTTATTTGTTGAAAAAAAGTAAAAATGAAATCATGGAGAGGTTTACTTCTATGAAGACAGAATAAACATACTTTTCTTTCTTCCTCCACTAAGTAGAACAAAAATACCTGGGCATTAGCACAATTTGCAAGTGCAAAAATGTGGAACCAGCTCAAATGCCCATCAATCAATGAGTGGATAAAGAAACTGTGGTAGATAGAGAGGTGATAGATAGATAGATAGATAGATAGATAGATAGATAGATAGATAGATAGATGATAGATAGATAGATGATAGATGATAGATAGATAGAGATAGAGATAGAGATGGAATACTACTCAGCCATAAGAAGGAATGAATTAATGGCATTCACAGCAACCTGAATGGTATTCTAAGCAAAGTAACTCAGGAATGGAAAACCAAACATCATATGTTCTCACTTATAAGTGGGAGCTAAGCTATGAGGATGCAAAGGCATAAGAATGATACAATGGACTTTGGGGACTCAGGGGAAAAGAGTGGGAAGCGGGTGAGGGATAAAAGACTGCAAATCAGGTTCAGTGTATACTGCTCTGGTGATGGGTGTACCAAAATCTCACAAATCACCACTAAAGAACTTACTCATGTCAACAAATACCAGCTGTTTCCCCAAAAAATAAAACCATGGAAGTGAAAAAATTTTTTTAAATAAAATACATGGGCATTATCCATCAAACAAACATAGAAAATGTTGAAATGTGGAGAAGGCAAATGGGCCAGAGACCTTGGGATGTGAGGTACCTCCTTAGAGGGGAGTTCCCTGAATTTCTATTTTGCCTCATAGATCCCAGCCTTGAGCTGAGGAAAGCAAAGCTGACACCTGAAAATCCCATGAATTCAAGCCCAAAAAGCCCCAACAGAAGCCCAATCCCTCCAGCCAAAGACCAAGATGGGGCAGCCCATCAAGACAGGAACTTTCAGACAGGAAGCACTCTACGCCAGCCACACACCATAGGAAAAAGGTCTGTGGCCCCACTCCCACCCACCACAACAATGACCACATGGGACACTGACTTCCGCCTTCTCCAGGCTGCAGCGAGGCACCCACCAACCTCAGGTTCAGTCAGGCTCCTGGGAAGACTGGCCTTCCACACACAGCTGGCAATAGCAAGCTGCCACTCCCCATCCCTACCAGGGTGATGTGCGAGGAGGCCCAGTGGAGGGTCTGGGCTTTCAGCACTACCAGTGGTAATGAAGCCACCTCCCCACTCTGTGGTATCAGTGGAGGTTATGTGAGCATGAGTTACTTCTACCCCTCCCAGCCAAAGAGGTATCAGTGGAGAGCTGCTGGGGAACTAGAATCCAACCATCATCCAGCAGTGACAAAGAGCCCCAGCAGCAATGTGACAGCCACGATGCAACTAGCTGAGAGAGCAATTTACAAACATATTTACAACAAATGAAAAATAGTCTAAACAAAGATATAAAATATGTAAAGAAGAAGAACCAAATGGGAATCTTAGAACAAAAATATATAATACTGTAGCTGAAATAAAAATCTCAGTAGATGGGCTCCATGGCAGAATAAAGGAGACACAGGAAAGAGATAATGAACTGAGAGATAAAGCAATTTGCTATTTGCTACAATGAGTAAATCTGAAAAAGAGAAAATCTAATCTATTTTCCAAATAGATCTAAATTTATATTATCTGAGTCCTTGAAAAAAAATAACAGAAAAAAGTATTCAAAGACATAGTGGCTGAATTCTTTCCAGTTTGGCAAAAGACATAAATATATAGATTCAAGAAGCTGAGGGAACCACAAATAGGAGAAACCCAAAGAAATCCACACCAAGATAAATCATTTCAATTCTGAAAATTAAAGACAAAGGGAGAGGCAGAGCAGAGGTCAGGCTGCACCATCTGCGGTCCAGCTGCGTTTTTCTGCTATTGATCTTTTGTTCTCCTTCATCCTTGGGCTCATAGAAAGATGGAATCCACATTTCTGGGTCTCCCAAATGCATCAGTCTTAAGAGAAATAAATAGAACTTCTCTCTCAATGGTTTTAGAATTGACAACACTTATTTCCCCAAATCTACAAAGAAACCTTCTGTTGTATTTTATTGGGCCAAATTTGGTTCTATGCCTGTTTCTAAAGCAATCCCTGGGCTAAGAGAGTGCCTTATACTGATTGGCTTAGCCTGGGTTTTCTAAAGCAATCTTTATGGCAGAGGAGAGGAACTATTTGATTAAATCAAAAATTAGGTCCCATCCTGGTGTGTGGTGAAATAAATCCCTCCCAGTGTACCACAAATTATAGAGTTCTCTAGCAATTAATATGAATCAAGCACTGTTCATGTGATAGGAGATGAGGGCTAAATTAATAACGGGCATCTTGAATTTACCTTCTTTTTCAGGCAACATGTATACATCCATTGGATTTTCTGTAATTAAAGTCCCCAGCCTCCAAATTACAATATTTCTGAACTAAGAATTGCAAGCAAGGCTGGAAGGGTGGCAGTGGGCTCATTGGTAACAAAACCAGTGTTCCTCCTTTGGCTAATCTCAAGAATATAACATTTTTCCTATCAAGCAGACTTTTCTATGCAGACCACCTACAAGTTTATAAATCAAGTCTCCCAAATATCTGAAGACAACCTATACAAAAGGAAGCGTCCATCAGCTTGATGTGCTACTAAGCATGAGGAGGCATGGCCACAAGGCCTTTGTCTGACATGTACTTGCCTTTCTCACACTGTTAGTTTCTCACTACACAGTAAATAAGATCCTCTACATTAAAAACTATGTGTCACTCCTCACCTCCCTTCCTTCTATATACAAAAAAAAAAAGAAGCTGAAACTTAAAGAAAGTATGACTTATCTAATGATATATAATTGGTAAATTTTTGATTCATAACAAGTTAGTTGAACTCTGCATTTGGGACTGTCTTCATCATACATCTAAGATTTTTTTATTAGCTGGTGACATCATTCACCAAGACAATTTAAGTTCAATTTTTATAGAAATTGTTATAAACAGGTCATAAAAATACATTAAAATACCACTCCTCTATTTTAATTCTTTCTTAAAAACAAATAATTAAAAATAGATGTGCCTGCTGCAGGATGCCATGGTCACTTGCAGACGTGTGGCAGAAAAATCATTTCTGATTCTTATTTAACCTGGTGGTTCATGAATTAGCCATCAGAGGGCCCCCAAAAATGAACTTCCAAATCAATGTAATTAACATGCTCAGCTAATTTATGTATAGGAAGGTTTATGACTTCTTCCTTCAAATTTTTAGAGTATAAGGAAATCCTTGGGAATTGTTTTCTCTAAAATTAATGTGACATGTGATTTGGAGGAATTTGGACAGCTTCAAGGTCTTCTAAGAATAATAAATATTTCTGCCACAAGGAAACTCTTTGAATTCATCAGTTAATGTCATGATCTCAGCAGCCTGGCCCCAAATAGGGGAACCATTCTAGTAATTCTTCTGCTATCAAGTCACTGTGTTATTTGAATATCTTTTTATTCGTGCACTTAATATTTTAAGCAGCAAATTGTAGACACTATATACCAAAGTGACACATTAGGGACATGGGATCCCTGAGTTGCTTTTGCCGTTTGCTAGTGCCCCAGCTGGGAGACTCTTTGCTGAGTTGCCCATCTAAGCAAAGAGTCTCCTGCCTGGGGCACTAGCAAAGGGCAAAAGAAAACTTTCAGAACATTTTGCTTATGAGCCAGTATTTCAACTCATGCCAACAAAGATCACGTAATAAAAATATGTAGGTATTAGTTAAATGCAATTCAAAATTACTTTATGAATTTTACACACTGCGCAGCTAAATAACACCACTGACGGGTGTGTTATAAAAATGGAGCACATAGACACCAATAAAAATCTAAATTTCTTCTTTGGAAATAAAAATGCATCTAGATCTATCTTAACAAACCCTGAGGACTGCAACCTTGTAGTGAGCTGCAGAACTCTTTGTCAAAATATTTAACCTGGATTCAGGGTGACAAACTATCTGTATTTCCCACAGCCACTCCTAATGGCTCCAGAAGGAAATATGGCTTCCATAGCAGCCACGCTGCTGTAATTGGTAAGTAGGAAGACTCATAAATTCAGTAATTATGACCCGTTATGGAAAAATGCAGCTGGGTTCTGACTGGTTTGAGTGTCCCTGGGGGGTTCATCAGTCAACAATCATTTATGGAGCATTTACTATGCTCAGACAACGTTCTCAGCACTGGGGATATAGAAGTAAAGAAGGTAGTGAGTGTACCTATCCTTACAAAATTCACATTCTCATAGGTGCGGGGAAATGGGCAGCTAATATACACAGAAACTAATAGATCTGATCATTTCACCAGACACTAACAAGAGCTATACTTAAAGTAAGATAATTTTATATAGACAGAGAGTGGTCAAGGAGATCCTCTCTGAGAAGTGACATCTGAGGTGAACCCATTTGCTAAGGTGGGGTTAATGGACGGGGTTAATGGGGTTAATTTGTTAATGGAGAAAGGGCTGATTAACATCCCAAGGCAGAGTCCAAAGCCATGTCCCAAAACTAGAATGAACTTCCATTTTTAAAAAAATTGAATCTCATATTACCCTCTTCTGTATATGAAGTGCTTTCATACATAGGGCTTTAGCTGGTCCACACAGCGACCTTGAGACATGCCTATTATCATTCTTGTTTTGCCTGTGAGAGAATGGAAGCAAAATAGAGATGTTTAGCAACTTTCTCAGGGTCACATATAAATACCTAGCACAGCACTAATTTAATCTGGGTCTTATCTCAAATCCTATGCAACACACAACCTTTCACAGATGCCAAGACATTCGTGTGTTAAGGAAAAGCTGAAACATTTGTAGGACTTTCTTGAGTCATTATTTTTATTATCCAGGAAAATAAACATGTCATTTAACATGAAAAAAAGAGAGGGGAAAAAAAAGAGGCATTTTGGTTCTTTCCAATACCAGGTATTACAGCCAAGGGCCTAGGCTGAGGGGAATTACCTTCGTTATAAAGAGCAGCTGAGACAGCTGATATTATGCTGCATTTGCCTATGTTAAAAGATAGTTCAGAATCTGTCTGTGGAAGTAAAAGGGATAATAATTAAGAAGAGTGGGGAAGAAATTTGGAAGCTCAGATGCTTAAATTCCAGATGACGAGAGAGACATCATAGACCCAAAGAAAATGGCAACCAATTGGCTTATTTTACATTCATAATCATGAACAGAGGTATCTTTAGGTGGTAATCAACACTTATACTAAAAGTGGCAAAATTACTGAGCACTGACATTTTGTTTATTTTTGTCTTTTCTGTTTATTTTCAAAACCACCTAGATGGAAATGAAAAGCAGGAAAAAAAATGAGGGGGAAGAGGAAAAAAAATCAAAGACATAGAAAACTGTCATTATTACAGCAAGGCACTTAATTAGTACTGAGCAGTGTATTCCATAGCATATTTTTGGTTCTATGCAAAAATCTTTTTTTCTAATTTGCATTTTAGTCATAAATCTATGGTGAGTACATAGAGAATGTCCCCTCTCCTGTCCATCAGCTGTCTCTGTCTCTGAAGTAAATCTACCTGCATGGCTGTGCCAGCCTAACATGCCCTGACCTTTCGTGGAGGATAAGACTGTGAAAGTACAATCATAGTGCCAACAAGCAATTACAAACTTTAGAATCTAAAATGGCTCTTTAAATTTAAATTAATAAAATTTGAGATGGGGAGCAGTAGCTCTTGCCTGTAGCCATCACCCCAGCACTTGGGGAGGTCAAGGTGGGAGGATTATATGAGGCGAGGAATTCAAGGCTAGCCCGGGCAGCATAGCAAGACCCATCTCTACAAAAAATAAAAAATTAGCTGGGCATAGTGGCATGCACCTGTACCAGCTACTCAGGAGGCTAAGGTGGGAGGATGGCTTGAGCTCAGAAGTTTGAGGCTTCAGTGAGCTAGGATTGTACCACTGCACTCCAGCCTGGATGACAGAGTGAGACCCTGTCTCTATAATAAAATAAAAATAAAATTTGAAATTTGTTTATTCAGTCACACTAGCCACATTTTAAGGGCTCAGTAGCCACAGATGGCTTATGGTTTCTGTGTTGGGCAGTGCAGCTTAGAACATACCCATCAACACAGAGCTCTATGTGACAACCCTAGACCAGACAACTCTTATCAAATGAGAGAAATCCCAGCTCCTCTCCATCCAGAGTGTCTCATACACTCCATGTTTTCCACTCCAGAAGTCCCCTTACTTCATTTTTATTCTGTTCTAGTGTTGATTTCCTGTCTTTAATCTCTTTGCCATATTAATCATAGAACAGTAAGTTTAGCTATAGAGGCAAATTTAATGACATTTGTTCCAACACCATTATCTTGCAAATGAGGAAGTGTCAGCCTATTGAGGTAAAATGTACCCATTCATTCAATCAATATGTATTTAGTGCCTACGTATTCTAGAAACTGAGAACAGACCAAACCCCAACCCTCATGGAGCATCAAACTGAATACAGGAACAAGCAATAAAATACAAACAAGAAAGGCATAAGGGTAGGAAGGAAAATAATGCAGGATGTGACAGAGAAAAGGATGAGTGCAAAAAAGAAGTAGTTGGAAGCAGTAGTTGTAGCTTCTCCATGGAGGGAGGCCAAAGAAAGATTCTCTGCAAAAGTGAGAATTGAAAGAAGGCCTGGGTATGTGAAAGAATCAGCCATGCAAAGGTCTCAGATAAGAGCATCCCAAGCATATTCCAAACAGCAAGGAAAAGTCCATGGAGTCGGAATGAGCTTGGTATGTCCAAGAAGGAGAAATAAGAGCAGAGATGCTGGAGAAAAGTAGAAAGTGGGAAGTGAAGGGAGGTGAGGTTTGAGAAGTAGCCAAGGGCCAGTTCCTATAAGACCATAGATTAGTTATCTATTGCTGCATAACGAACTCCCCACACGTGGCTTGAAACAGCATTAAGTATCTCACAGTTGCCATAGCTCAGAAATCTGGTGCAGTTGGGCTGGATCCTGCTTACTGGATCTGCTGCCTCCTCTGTTCTCTGTTTTTTGCCCTCACCTCCTCCTTCTATCCCTGCAGTCAAGGTAATGGCCAGGGTCGTGATCATCCAAAGACTCAACTCAGTGGATCCAGAGGATCCACTTTCAAGTTTTGTTACCAAGATTCAAATTCTTGGGGGCTGTTAGACTGAGGGTTTCAGTTCGTTGCTGGCCAGAAGCAACCCTCGGTTTCTTGTCTTGTGGGCCTCTCCAAGATGGCAGCTTACTTCATCAAAGTGAGCAAACAGAGAAGTACAGAGGCCTCTAGCAAGAGGGAAGTTGTGGTCTTTTGTATCCTAATCATAGAAGTGAAGTGCCATCATTTCCTCCTTATTCTACTTGTTAGAGCACATGAGGAGGTCTAACCCACACACTGCAGGAGGGACATACACAGGAACATGAGTAAGAGGAGCCAGGGATCATTGGACTACATCTTAGATGTCTACCCAGCAAAGGTCACATGGCCCATAGGAAGTTGACTTTTACCTAAGTGTCACTGGGAGGCCAAGAATGGTGGCACAAGCCTGTAATTCCAGCATTTTAGGAGTCAAGGCAGGAGGATCACTTGAGTCCAGGAGTTTGAGACTAGCCTGGGCAACATAATGAAATCCTATTTCCACAAAAAGAAATTCGCCAGGTATGATGGCACACCCCTGTAGTCCCAGCTACTTGAAGAGCTGAGGTTGAAGGATCACTTGAGCCTGAGAGGTTGAGGCTGTAGTGAGCCATGATGGCATCACTGTACTCCAGCCTGGGTAACAGAGCGAGACCATGTCTCAAAATATGGTCAAAAACAAAAACAAAACAAATAAACACAAAAAAAAGTCCCACACCAACAACAACCCAGTGATTAGGAGATATTGGGAAGCTTCAATCAGGGAACTGACATGATCTGATCTTCAACTCAGGACTTGGTGGTTATAGGTGGAAGAGATAGATGCAGAGGGCCACTGTGGAAATAGGAAGACCACAGAGGCTACTCCAATTGCTCTTTGATATGTGATGGAGCTAAGAAAACAGTGAGATGCTGTCAAGTTTGAGATCCACTCTAAAAGTAGAACCTACAGTGTTTGCTTATGAGTTGCATATGGAGGTGAGAGAAAAAGACAGGGACCCTAACAAAAAGGCTAAACTAGCTGAATCAGTCTCCACAGAAAGCCTTCCCTGGAAAATCCTCCAAGAAAGAGACCTCGTGTTTCCTTGCACTTTCTTTCTCCCTGCATCTCTTCTGACACTTCTCTGATATCTTCACAAGTCATTTTATATTGTTAATGCTTAGGAAAATCTAGAATTTCCACTTTTTAATATGCTGGAACAGGTACTCACGTGCTAAAACTGTAGGGAAAGTGGGATACAAAAAATAGTTGTCATTATTTATTACCAAAGATATGATACTGTCTTTTTAAATATGCATCCCAGTTTTTCAAACTCACCAGTATATTTAACATGTGCTCTTTGTTCCTATTTTTATGTAAAAATGGAAATACTTTTATTCTCTTAAACAAAAAAATGCTAATAAGAAGAGAAAAGGAAATGATTTTAGCAGAACATTAGGAGGCTGGCTGTACATTTTTAATGTTTGGGCATCAATAACAAATTGCTGTGCTCTGAACTCACAGCATGGATACGATATTAGCTCTTCCAGGGAGAGTCTGACTTATTGCACATATGTCCTCTGAAACCACTAAGAGCTCAACAGGATAAACAGGGTAGTATACATGTTTTATGGGCCTTTTTTATTTACTCCAGGTTTTGTCTTAGGCTAAATCTGTGTGTAGCCAAATACCAAACAAACAAAACTCAAATGGCTCATGGTTAATACAAAACAATGCAGTTTTTCTTCTCAAGTTTGAATAATTAATCCAGATTGCTTCATGACTAAAGCAACCGATGCCATCTTTGCCCTAAGCAAAATATGATTTCACTTTAGAGTTCACTTACTTTCACTTCATGCCCCTCTCTTTGATCTCTCCCACCCACTCCTTAAACACAAGTTTCTATCTTCAATGTGTGTTTCTTACTGGGAATAGGATCTCCTAGGCACAGTCAAGATTCACAGAAAGAGATATCCCACAGAGCCTGAGTTTTCCCATCACTCATCCTTGATGTTACACCCTAAAGGTAACCTCTGCACGTACTAGAAGCATGACATGCTCCATTTTATAAGGGTCAACATGAGCACTCATTCAATATCAGTGATAATACCTGTGTTTATTCTGCCAAAAGTCAAATTTTTGAGTTTTAAGAAAGTACATTTTTCCTAATTCTCCTATCTTTTCAAAAAATGTTAGACTGCTTCACATAAAAATTTCTGATGATTTCAAGAATATGTCTGCATTTCTTTAGAAAAAGAGAGAGAGGGAGAGGGAGAAAGAGAATATGAATTAACAAGTTGGGACACTGAAATGAAGATAGGAGAGTGACTTTAGGTTTAGCCTTAAAGGGCCCATGCTGAGACCTGACTATTCAGCCCAAAATTTGCCAACTCAAAACTATATCCATATGTGTTTGATCCCAGGATATGGCTATGAACAAGGAGCTTGTCTTAGTCCATCTTGTGTTGCTATAACAAAATACCACAGACTAAGCAATTTATTTAAAAAAAAAAAGAAAGAAAAAGAAATTTACTTCTTAGAGTTCTGGGGGTTAAGAAATCCAAGGCTGAGGGTCTGGCATCTGGTGAGGGTCTTCTTGCTGCATCATCCCATGGTAGAAAGCAGATGAAAAAGAAAATGGGAGAAAGAGAAAGAGAGCAAGAGAGGACAGAACTCACCTTTAGAACAAGCTCATTCTCAAGATAACTAATCCACTCCACAATAATAACATGTGCCTGTGCATGAGGACAGAGCCCTCATGACTTAATCACCTATTACTGGGCCCCAACTCCCAATACTGTTGCATTGGGGATTAAACTTCAATACATGCACTTTGAAGGAAACATTCAAACTACAATACAGCACAAGCACAAAGAGGTGGGATGATGTGCCTAAAGTCAGACTTAGGAAAAAATATGAATAACACAGACCTCCTGCCTACCAGACTTGTGTTTCCAAGTGACTCACAAAGACTTAGAACCACAGTAGAGAGGCTGCTTCAAAGTTAGTTGCTTTCACATCAGTGCCAGGAAGGACTCTTCAAAGCATATGCATCCTTATTTTTAACAGATTCCTTCAGAAAGTAAAACTCATACTTTCCTAGCAAATTAAACCCTGTTTCTTCTATCAATAAAACCACACCAAAAACCTGTCCTATAAATTTATCTTGGGTCTAGTGCTTGCTGTGGCTAAGGAGAGGGTTCAAGAATTACTGTGCTGCTGAGCAAAGCCTGGGAGATTAATTAGGAAGGATGCCAAGAAAATATCTCAGCCTATGTTCTAATCTCTCAGCAATCACTTCTCTCAGAACTGTTGCAGGCCTTGCCACACACCAGCCTCCGTGTCAGGCTGACCTGGGCCTGAAGCCCACCTGTCATAAAGCAAAGTAAATGTAGTAATATATTACAGAGTGTTGCAAGATGACTCATTGGTTTGGTTGGGTGGGTTGGGGAAGGAGTGGTTGCTGGTGGTATCTCTACCAGATTGTCACATTCCTGAGGGCAGGAATCAACCCTGATACCTCCTTGTAACCTATCTATTGTACTCACCACATGATAAGTGCTCTTTGCCTTGTTTTTGAATGAATCTGTTCTATTCTTCAGCTTCTAGAGCTGTGCTGCCATTGACATTGCCTGGCTTACACCACTGTGTTGCCACAGCATCTGTAGGTCTCTCAGTTTCTACTTTTATGGACTCTGGACAGCCCATCTAGCTGAAATCCTTGATATTTTAGTCTTGATGCCAAGTCCCTGCCTGTAGTCTGTTGAAACACAGGGTTTTTCTTTAACCCCAATTGTGTTAAAGAATTTTTAGATCAACTGTCTAGCTGCCTCTCAGCACTTATGGATTTAGTTCCTGAATTGATCAGCTCAATCTGCAGCACACCTTGTTCCTTGTCATATTGTCCCATCTTCCGAATCACCTGACCTTGCTACCTGTCTGTTATTTACATTCTTATTTTTTCTGTTTGACTTAAAACCCATTCTCTTGTGATTCTCAGCCATCTCATTTGCTTTCTTAACCTGACTTTTGCCTTTCCCTCTGGGGCTGGCATTTTCATAATCACCCTCACAGCCAAGGTGTCCCAACTCAGTCTGTCCTCCCCTCCCTACAGTCTTCCCTGGGCGCAGCCAACCAGTAGTTCTGGACATGAAAAGGGAACCTGTGCACCTTCTGCATTGTCCCCTGCAGCCTCTTATCTGTTAGGTGTGGTTTGGTCTCCCAGCTGCCATGGTCCACTTCATCTTAACATGTTTCTCTGCTTTACAACCTTCAGTGTGACTGGAAGGCTCTTCCAATGACCTCTTTTTAAAAAATCAGATTTAGTTACTTGCTGTCAAAATCCTGACAAAGAAAAAAATAGTCAAATAGCCTCATTCACTGGATATTTAAGAAAATCATCAGCTCAATTTATGCAATTCAGAATAAAGAAATAGCTCACTGTTTGCTGTCAGCCACTGTTTACCTACAGAAGGTAGAAAAACATAGTAATATATTTTTATTAGTTGTATGTTTCTCTGTAAAGAGTACAATACAGTGGATTTAATGACCCATGACATTAAGAGTTTGTTCAGTTGCTTGCTTGTACACTAAGAGCTCCAAGTCTAAATTTTATATTCCCTATAGAAGCCTCAAAATTAACCCAGACATGGACACTGTCCAGATGCTTTTCTATTTATTTGTTTTATTTATTTTTTATTTGTAGCACAGTACAAAACAGATGAGGATATTTTTGTTCTCAGTTAATTTTGAAATCACTCCAGAAAATATTATATATTGTTTCTTTGCATTGTTCAAAGGCTGCTCTGCTGGTTTGAAAGAGACAAAAGACATCTCCTAGTGAACACTGCCTTCCTCAAGGGGAAAGCTCTACCGTCTAACAGCTATTTTAAGATGTTGAAGATGCATTACCACAGGCTGCAATTACCCTGTGAATCCCAATTTGAATTGAAGTATCATCTCTCAAGGGCGTAATCCTAGGGTCACATTTCCTTTTCCAAAAGAACTAAACCATCTCTTTGACTATTAAGGCCGCTGCAGGCAATCTCATACAATCAAAGTTCCTCTTCATCTTTAAGTAAATAAAATTATCTTTAAAAATGGACAATTTGAAATTTACAAAAACAGTAACCAACAGCGATAACACGAGCAAATCATCCACACCAAGAAAAACTTCACTAATTATGCTCAAATATTGAAAAAAATGACATTTACTCATACAGATCCTTAAAGCATCACACTATGTGGCACTAAAAAATTATAGGAATATAGCTAAGATTTTTAAAACTTTGAATGGCTTTTAAAAACCAATAACATCATGTCTTTATGCAACAATTACTGTTTACTATATTTGTCTTCTTCTAAATTAATGTCCCTAATGCTGAATGCCTTTTTCAGTCGATGGGACAGAATCTCGAGACCTGAAATATCCCGTCCTTATTCATGGTCTTTATTCCCTTCAAGAAAGACCACAGAAGACTCTAGCTCCACATGTGGTTTGTCCAGTCATGCTGTGTTTATAGCCTCAGAGACAGGCATGTACATTAAGCACAATTTGGCATCTTATTTTGATTTTGCCCTGAAGTTAAATAACAAATTTATAGGATGCCAGAATAAGTATCTCCTCTGTTTAAATTCTCTTCTTCGTTTCTTCTATTTCCTCAACTATAGCAAAGATTAATCAATTTTGCTAAAAGGAAAGGCTAAACAATAGCTCTCAAAATGAAATGATCAGAAATTATCACTTTTTCAAACAGGAAGCAATGGAGAAACTTAGAAACAGATGATCTACCTGTGTCTTCTGATTGCCAAGATTGACTCATTCAGATCCTTTCATGTTCTGCCAGTTCCCTGTAACTAAGAGTGTTTACTTGAATGATGCCATTTTTCACAACCTCACAGCCACTACCTGAGGTCAGGTGATCACCTTCTTCCTCTTCCCTGTGGCATCTTCTTAACTGGCTTCCCGGTCCCTACTCTTGCTCCAGATTTGCACCTGGCCACCCATTCTCTATTCTTCAGCCAAGATGAGAACTTTAAACTCTCACCACTTTATGGAGCCTTTGAAATTCTAACCCCTACTGGTACTGGCATCCTCATCATTCCTTACTCCCTGTTTGGTAATCCAAGCTCTAGAAATACTGCAATTCTTTCTGCTCCTAGAACACACCATGTTCTCTCTCCCCTGCAGGTCTGCAGACATTGTACTCTAGCCTGCCTAAACACCATCCCCTCTCCTCATTTCTTGGTTAATCCTTTCCACACCTGTGAAGTCTCAGCATAATTTTCATTTTTCCTCCGTGCTTTTCTAGATCTTCATTTCTCACATGACAGATTCTATGCTGAGATGTATGAGAGATGTATTTTTTCTATCACATTTTAAGTGATGGGCTTAATATTCTCTTCTCCACATGAAAGCAGGGCCATGCCTACCTTGCTCACCATTATATAACAAGGATACAACTGAATAGCAGCAGAATAAGTGACTGGTTGACTAACCGGGTGGAGAAATAGATAGATAGATAGATAGATAGATAGATAGATAATAGATAGAAGATATACTGATAGATGAATAAATGGATGAATAGATTTTTTTAATGTGTGGACTTAGGATGGCTATCGGAGAGAAAGACAGAGAAGACTGAACTTGCAACTGGCCTTGCTAGCATCAATACATCTTAAAAACCATTCCATTGACTTCTGTTCACAGTAATTTGATTCAGGATATATTCATCACACACAAAGAAAAAATGTTTAGAATTTCATATATATAACCAGGTTTTAAAGAAATGATTTTAAAATACCCATTTGTGTATTCATCCAGGTATATGACAGACACTGGTCTAGTCCTACAGGATAATGAGACGAAATTTACTTTCTTCCCTTAAGGAGTTTAAAATCTAGGGAGAAGAGTGTACTATGCAATAAACTTTTTGCCATAACAATATTGTGTTGTCTTTAAAAAATCATTTTTGAAAATTGCCCTTAAAAAGACCCAAAGAATTTTAAAAATGATTGTGAATGGAAAAACAACACTTTAAACTTAAAAATCGAACATATTTCTAATTTGCCATATATTCAATCTTATGAATTCTATAAAGATTAAATACAGCATACCCATATGAGAAAAATAGCAAAATATACATGGAGGAAGCAGGTCTAAGACCTGGGACCTGGGAAAAAATGACCTAAGGAGGGTGGAGAGCAGAAACTTACCTAAATAGATACTTTCTTGTGGTGGGCCAAGCAAAACATTCCATCATGCTTTCCGGAAGGAGGTGAGCCCTATCACACACAATATGGAAACCAGGACCTAGAGGAAGTGGCCTTGCCATTTTGGGATAATGGATGGATGGTGCTTCCCAGTGGTGAGGGGAAGGTCTTAGTTTCCCAAAAAAAAAAAAAAAAAAAAAAAAAAAGAGCTCAGGGAAATGGTCCTGTAGTGAGTGCTACAGAGCGAATCCACACAGAGCCAAACTGCCCAGAATTATCTCATGAGGGAAAGCACATAATTTCAATGGCGCTAACGGGTTGTCACAAAAATGTGTTTGTGGCAGAAATGCAAACAGCTATAAGAAGTGCTGCATTTAGGTACCTTCATTTAGACCAGACAATATTTGGTACATTTGTCATGAGAAATACTAACGCCAGAATGAAAGAGATCCTAGGAATTTTATCTTCTTCTTGGTCTGCTGTAAAGCAGAATCCAATGTAGGAGAAAGAGGAGGAACTGGTGATGTAAGCACAGCCTTCCCTTTTCTCTTCCTGCTTCCCCTCACTCAATCCTTTCAGAATGAGTTATGTGATCTGTCCCCTCTGTGTGCTCATATGGTAACTGTGCAAAGTTCCGTATTATCTCTGCTTTATCCAGTTGTATGCTGATAAAGGTTTAATAACCTGCTCTCTAGGGGAAAAAAATGCATGGGTGTACATATGCACATAATTTTATTTTATTTATTTTATTATAATTTTAACTGATGAAAATGGAATGTGTAGCAAGCAATTCACAAAAATAATAAAATATATACTACTCTTCATTATAAATAGCCAATTGATTCTCACAAAATACTTACCTTGATTTTCTGAACTCTGGTATATTCACCCAAACTATGATTGCAAGTTAGCTATAATTTCACAAAATTAGACTGAATAAACACTGGATTATTTTCCAGTTCAGAAGTTTCTCATATCATTGACAAAATCCTATAGTTCTACATAAAAATCAATATTCATATTCTCATTTACATTAATGAGTAAAACAAGTGAAGAAAATTAAGATGTATATGAAAAGTTTATTCATATATCAATGACATGAGGAATTCCTTTGCTGAATCAGACAATGATTTGCAAATAAAGGCAGAAATATTTTCTCAAATTTTTGTGTCATTCACAATGTAATGGCTACAGAAATTACATGTCAAAGTTTCATCCATGTTACTGGCATTTCCCCCACCACTTTCTTAAGTCTAGATAGTCAATAAAACAATAAATCAAACCTTTCAGGAGTGAAGTTAGAGAGGAAGCATTTGCCCATTTCCGTGGTATAAATGCTCCCATAGTGGCCAATTCCAAGCTTCCAGGGTAGTGTCACTGAACACAGAGATGGGAATCTATGCACTGTTGCGTAGCATTATATGATATTTCTGCCAGTCAGGCACAATAGAACAAAGCTTAAGAGCATAAATAATAGTGAAATAATCAGGAAGTAATGAGTTTTTAGTATGCATTAACCTTGTTTTTAATGCAATTTAATGATAAGTTCATATCATTTGATTTTTAATAATGTCCGTGTTTAGAAACAAGGTGACAACGTTTCTGAAAATCGCACTGGCTCTGGTGAACCAGGATGAGCTGGCACTAGCACACCAGTGGGTCATTCTTTCTAGATCATCTGTCCTTTCTCTTACTGCTTGTCCCAAGTATCATGCTAGGTAATGACTATTTACTTGTCTTTTTTCTCCTGCAGAAGTTCATAGAAGTGGAGACAGGATGTTTGTTTCTATGTCACAGTCCTTGCGGTGCCTGGAACCTTATAGAAACTCAGCGGATGCTTGTAATGAATACCTGAACCACTGAGCAATCGCCCTTTTCTAGCCTGAGACCTGGGAAAAATCCTGTTGCAAACATTTAGCAGTCTTTACTTCCTATTTTCATTTCACCACTGACTCAACTTAACAAAGGCTACTCTCTGGAATTAAATCACATTAGAGTAAGCTCATATACATATGAATGAGACACTTTCTGATAACCTTGGAATGGAGTATTAAGACAGCATAGACCCCAGCAGAGAGTCAACTAGTGAAGTTTCTCACACGTGTTATTATTGGGATACACACACTCTTGGTAAGCCCTTATAGTAGCTGCAGAGGTGGTCTGCCCAGATCCACCCTCTTCAGGACTGAAGCAGTCATTCTTCCAGCTCCTTAGGGCATTGGTAGACAAAGGTTCTCAACTGAATCTCTCTCCAGGAATTGCCTTTGTCTGAACAGAGGTACCTGGTCCAAGATCACAGCCCTTCCCCAGTGAAAGCCTGTAAGAAATGACTGTTCACTGCAAGGGCATGTGGACCCAGCCCACTTGTTTCCATTTGAGACAACTCTACTTGGACATCCTGACTCCAGCACTCCCTGAGGGCTCTGCTAAGATTTCCAGGACAACTGCACTGCCCTGTAACTTCTCTCTCTTTGCTTAGTTCTGCTTCTTTAACTCCTCAATCAACTGATGCACACAGAACTTCACCTCAGGGTCTGTTCTGTGGGGACCTCAATATGCTGCAGCCCTCAATGTTGTGTAATGCATATCAATGCACAAATTTTAATACAACTTCATACCAAAGGAAGCATGTTGTGAGAACTACTGAAACTTTAAAACTAGAGCATAACATTAGCTAATAGAACAGATGATCAATTACACTAGTACTGACAATTGATTTAATAACACAGTCTCAAGTCTAAAATTATGATCTGTAGGCCGGGCACGGCAGCTTATGCCTGTAATCCCAGTACTTTGGGAGGTCAAGGCAGGCGAATCACTTGAGGACAGGAGTTCGAGACCAGCCTGGCCAACATGGTGAAACCTCAAAAATTAGCCGGGCGTGGTGGCATGTGCCTGAGTCCCAGCTACTCGGGAGGCTGAGGTAGGAGAACTGCTTTAACCTGAGGTTGAACTCGGGAGGCAGAGGTTGCAGTGAGCTGATATCACACCACTGCACTCTAGTCTGGGCGAAAGAGTGAGACTTCATCTGGAAATAATAATAATTAATTAACTAATGATTTGTAAATGCATCTTTATAGAAATAAAAACATATATTAACTTAAATAATAGATCTCATGACTATTGATTATGTTATCCAAGAAAGAAGTCTTCAATGTGTTGTAAAAGTTTATTGCAAGGCTCACATGAAACAGAAAATTCTGACGTAAATACCAGATTATGCTGAAAGCATTCAGTTATTTGCATTATCAATGGAATGTCTGGAAGTTTGAGATGAATTGAAATTGGCCATACAAGTGAGAAACAGCTTCACTAACATTGACAATCACTGAAGGGTGAAAATGACCTGAATTTCTGGAAAAGAAGGTCATACTTAATGATTCCCTATTAGCTGACTCCTATCTTATACAATTATACAGAGGCAGCTACAGATACAGAAAATACTAGGTATAGTTCAACAATTACCACTCTCAGGTGAAAAGCATTTCATGTTGCATGGTTCCTTCATTTAAATAGGTTTTTAATTCCAAGAGATACAAAGACAAAACTAAAAAAAGCAGTCTCTAAGAATTCCACCCCAATTAGCCATACCAAGATGCCACATGACTACATGCTATAAAGTAATTAAGTCTATCGTATTTACACAGCTACTTAATGCATAGGAAAAGAAGGGGACAAATGACCTCCAACCAAAGTATTTTTTTTTTTTTTGCCATGACCATGTACACATTTCAAGTGCTTTGTCCTCTTAGGCATGAACTGATGACAACTAAACATTAAAATAAGTATAGATTACTTAATTCATCTTCACCCCCATCAACAAATGGATAATGGAAAGGCATTGAAGTTTCTGCAAATATGAAAATTGCATGCATATTGAGGCCAAATGTGAGAGGTTAATATCCCAAAGCAAATTAAGACACCCTGAGGAACCTAATGTTTCTAATTATTATATTATCCATCCTTGACACAAATTATTCAAATATGCTCTTTTAAATTGTTTTTGATAGTTTTTACCTATGGTTTTTATGCATGTCTGAAAACTTAATGACTCCATGTCAAGCCAGGCCAACCTGAAAAGTTTCTAGCAAATTATTAATTTTAATGCAGGTTTTCTGGCAGACCAGTGCAGGAATGCACACCACTATCTACGAATGTGAGGGCTTTGTTGTCCTACTTCCCAAACAAGTCCATACGTGAAATCCAAGAGAATTCCCAAATAAATGCCACCATTATGATACAGATAACCAGGGATCATGTGTTTTACAAGAGTTTGCAATTGTAATCATTTTATCCTGATGACCCAGTAGAATCTTTTAAACTAAGAATTTTCATTTCCATTTCAAGCGCAAGACAGAGAAAGGAATAAAATTATATTTCTTCATGGGGACCAGCTTAGGCTAGAAGTTTACCCACTGGGTATTTGAATTGTAAATTTTTTCAGGCTATGACAGATGCCTGAGGATTTTACTGTAGAATTGGATCCATGAGACCAAGGAAATATCAGAGTATAAAATTGCAGGGATCCCAGGTAGATGCTTCTTGTTGTGGACCCGTTTGCAAATGTGAATAAGTATTCACTGGTTCTTAGATTTTACGTTTCCATACCACTACCCTCTTTCTCTTTAAGTATTACACCTACAGTTCAAAACCTAGATGAGAAAAAGAAATTATAGACCACTTTAAGGAAAGATGTGCCTGATCCTCCAAGTCAGAAATGGAAAGGTCTTATTCTGAGCACATTGCCCCAAGCTATCCCTCCAGACTTGAGTAGCCAGTGTCTCAACCCACAGGATTTTCCTACCATTTTTATCTGTAGTTCCATTTGCCAAACTATTCTTGTAGACTTGTTTCATCTCCATTTTCTTGGATTCTCCAATTTGGGGGTGTAATGTGTTATTAAATGCCACTTTTCCTGCTTCAATGTAATCCCTCTGAAGTGAAGCACAAAACAACTCCAAGTCCACCTCTATTTCGAAGAGAGATGCTAGTCTAAACCATTCCTTCAGGATTTTCAAAAAGATTGCAGAAAGTAGTCCCAAGTTGGTCTTTCCAGCATTAGCCAGTTGCTGACCTCAGCCTAAAAAAAAAAGACTGAAGAACTAACACTTCTACAGTATGAGTTGTCAGTGAGCCATATTGCTACCCACACACATCCCCAAGGAAGGGGAGATGGCACTTCCCCTCAACCTGAAGCCAAGAGAAAGTGACTTACAGAGACTTAAGGAAATTGAGATCCAGAAAAAAGAGGGAACGCACTGATTCAAGCTGCACTTTGACCCCAGGGAGGCTTGTCAAAGTCCAAACATGAGCTCTGTTAGAGGAAAACCTTAACACAGATCCCAAGAAGAGGTCTACCTGGAGAGGCGAATGGACTCCAACAAAGGAGTGGTCATGGGAACCCAGGAGCAGAGGTGTCAGAGTCACAGGTGGCCAGCCCAGGAAAGATACTGTCCTCATCAGATGGGAAGCAGCCAGGAGGAAGTGGCACCAAGGAATCCACCAAAGCCTTGTCTAAGAGAAAAGGAGGCCGTGTGAGACTATTTGCTGTGCCCAGCAGCCACTCACACCAGATTGCTGTTCATTTGCCACTTGTGACTATCCCCTGAGCCCAGCCTTAGACACATCAAGGACAGAAGCCATCCAGAGGAGGAAGGGAGCATAGACAACAGAAGCTAGCAGTGCCTCCGGAAACCTTCATAACTTGATTTGGACCCCAGCTGGCAGAGAATACAGGATGAGTTTGGGGTTTGATATTGTACCACACTACACTGGGATTATGCAATTATCATACAGACTGAATGCTTTTGTGCTGAAAGCATTCTGAGGCAGGGGTGGACTCAGGTTTTTTCAGTCTTGGGTTAATCACTTTGAGGACTCTCTTCAATATAAAAAACATGAAACTGTGATTTTAAAAGCAGGAACAGAGCCTTGGAAGAGCCCCACACAAGTGGAGAACCCTGAATCATTCTCCCAGGTTAGGGAATGAGACTCTGTTTTCCAACTTCATTGCCTTTCATTGTAAGGATTCTGGCTTAGAAATAACATTGCTAGGAGGAGCCAAGATGGCCGAATAGGAACAGCTCCGGTCTACAGCTCCCAGCATGATTGACGCAGAAGACGGGTGGTTTCTGCATTTCCATCTGAGGTACTGGGTTCTTCTCACTAGGGAGTGCCAGACAGTGGGCGCAGGACAGTGGGTGCAGCGCACCGTGCGCCAGCCGAAGCAGGGCGAGGCATTGCCTCACTCGGGAAGCGCAAACGGTCAGGGAGTTCCCTTTCCTGGTCAAAGAAAGGGGTGACAGACGGCACCTGGAAAATAGGGTCACTCCCACCCGAATACTGTGCTTTTCCGACGGGCTTAGGAAAGGGTGCACCAGGAGATTATATCCCGCACCTGGCTCGGAGGGTCCTACGCCCACGGAGTCTCGCTGATTGCTAGCACAGCAGTCTGAGATCAAACTGCAAGGCGGCAGCGAGGCTGGGGGAGGGGCGCCCACCATTGCCCAGGCTTGCTTAGGTAAACAAAGCAGCCAGGAAGCTCGAACTGGGTGGAGCCCACCACAGCTCAAGGAAGCCTGCCTGCCTCTGTAGGCTCCACCTCTGGGGGCAGGGCACAGACAAACAAAAAGACAGCAGTAACCTCTGCAGACTTAAATGCCCCTGTCTGACAGCTTTGAAGAGAGCAGTGGTTCTCCCAGCATGCAGCTGGAGATCTGAGAACACGCAGACTGCCTCCTCAAGTGGGTCCCTGACCCCTGACCCCCGAGCAGCCTAACTCAGGGAGGTACCCCCCAGTAGGGGCAGACTGACACCTCACATGGCCAGGTACTCCTCTGAGACAAAACTTCCAGAGGAAAGATCAGACAGCAGCATTCGCGGTTCACGAAAATCCACTGTTCTGCAGACACTGCTGCTGATACCCAAGCAAACAGGGTCTGGAGTGGACCTCTAGCAAACTCCAACAGACCTGCAGCTGAGGGTCCTGTCTGTTAGAAGGAAAACTAACAAACAGAAAGGACATCCACACCAAAAACCCATCTGTACATCACCATCATCAAAGACCAAAAGTAGATAAAACCACAAAGATGGGGAAAAAACAGAGCAGAAAAACTGGAAACTCTAAAAAGCAGAGCGCCTCTCCTCCTCCAAAGGAACACAGTTCCTCACCAGCAACGGAACAAAGCTGGACGGAGAATGACTTTGACGAGTTGAGAGAAGAAGGCTTCAGACGATCAAACTACTCTGAGCTACAGGAGGAAATTCAAACCAAAGGCAAAGAAGTTGAAAGCTTTGAAAAAAATTTAGACAAATGTATAGCTAGAATAACCAATACAGAGAAGTGCTTAAAGGAGCTGATGGAGCTGAAAGCCAAGGCTCGAGAACTACGTGAAGAATGCAGAAGCCTCAGGAGCTGATGCGATCAACTGGAAGAAAGGTTACCAGTGATGGAAGATGAAATGAATGAAATGAAGCAAGAAGGCAAGTTTAGAAAAAAAAGAATAAAAAGAAACGAACAAAGCCTCCAAGAAATACGGGACTATGTGAAAAGACAAAATCTACGTCTGATTGGTGTACCTGCAAGTGACGGGGTGAATGGAACCAAGTTGGAAAACACTCTGCAGGATATTATCCAGGAGAACTTCCCCAATCTAGCAAGGCAGGCCAACATTCAGATTCAGGAAATACAGAGAATGCCACAAAGATACTCCTCGAGAAGAGCAACTCCAAGACACATAATTGTCAGATTCACCAAAGTTGAAATGAAGGAAAAAATGTTAAGGGCAGCCAGAGAGAAAGGTTGGGTTACCCACAAAGGGAAGCCCATCAGACTAACAGCAGATCTCTCGGCAGAAACTCTACAAGCCAGAAGAGAGTGGGGGCCAATATTTAACATTCTTAAAGAAAAGAATTTTCAACCCAGAATTTCATATCCAGCCAAACTAAGCTTCATAAGTGAAGGACAAATAAAATACTTTACAGACAAGCAAATGCTGAGAGATTTTGTCACCACCAGGCCTGCCCTAAAAGAGCTCCTGAAGGAAGCACTAAACATGGAAAGGAACAACCGGTACCAGCCACTGCAAAACCATGCCAAAATGTAAAAACCATCGAGACTAGGAAGAAACTGCATCAACTAACGAGCAAAATAACCAGCTAACATCATAATGACAGAATCAAATTCACACATAACAATATTAACTTTAAATGTAAATGGACTAAATGCTCCAATTAAAAGACACATACTGGCAAATTGGATAAACAGTCAAGACCCATCAGTGTGCTGTATTCAGGAAACCCATCTCACGTGCAGAGACACACATAGGCTCAAAATGAAAGGATGGAGGAAGATCTACAAGCAAATGGAAAACAAAAAAAGGCAGGGGTTGCAATCCTAGTCTCTGATAAAACAGACTTTAAACCAATAAAGATCAAAAGAGACAAAGAAGGCCATTACATAATGGTAAAGGGATCAATTCAACAAGAAGAGCTAACTATCCTAAATATATATGCACCCAATACAGGAGCACCCAGATTCATAAAGCAAGTCCTGAGTGACCTACAAAGAGACTTAGACTCCCACACAATAATAATGGGAGACTTTAACACCCCACTGTCAACATTAGACAGATCAACGAGACAGAAAGTTAACAAGGACAACCAGGAATTGAACTCAGCTCTGCACCAAGCAGACCTAATAGACATCTACAGAACTCTCCATCCCAAATCAACAGAATATACATTTTTTTCAGCACCACACCACACCTGTTCCAAAATTGACCACATAGTTGGAAGTAAAACTCTCCTCAGCAAATGTAAAAGAACAGAAATTATAACAAACTGTCTCTCAGACCACAGTGCAATCAAACTAGAACTCAGGATTAAGAAAGTCACTCAAAACCGCTCAACTACATGGAAACTGAACAACCTGCTCCTGAATGACTACTGGGTACATAATGAAATGAAGGCAGAAATAAAGATGTTCTTTGAAAACAACGAGAACAAAGACACAACATACCAGAATCTCTGGGACACATTCAAAGCAGTGTGTAGAGGGAAATTTATAGCACTAAATGCCCACAACAGAAAGCAAGAAAGATCCAAAATTGACACCCTAACATCACAATTAAAAGAACTAGAAAAGCAAGAGCAAACACATTCAAAAGCTAGCAGAAGGCAAGAAATAACTAAAATGAGAGCAGAACTGAAGGAAATAGAGACACAAAAAACCTTCAAAAAATTAATAAATCCAGGAGCTGGTTTTTTGAAAGGATCAACAAAATTGATAGACTGCTAGCAAGACTAATAAAGAAAAAAAGAGAGAAGAATCAAATAGATGCAATAAAAAATGATAAAGGGGATATCACCACCGATCCCACAGAAATACAAACTACCATCAGAGAATACTACAAACACCTCTATGCAAATAAACTAGAAAATCTAGAAGAAATGGATAAATTCCTCAACACATACACTCTCCCAAGACTAAAGCAGGAAGAAGTTGAATCTCCGAATAGACCAATAACAGGATCTGAAATTGTGGCAATAATCAATAGCTTACCAACCAAAAAGACTCCAGGACCAGATGGATTCACAGCCGAATTCTACCAGAGGTACAAGGAGGAACTGGTACCATTCCTTCTGAAACTGCTCCAATCAATAGAAAAAGAGGGAATCCTCCCTAACTCATTTTATGAGGCCAGCATCATCCTGATACCAAAGCCGGGCAGAGACACCACCAAAAAAGAGAATTTTAGACCAATATCCTTGATGAACATTGATGCAAAAATCCTCAATAAAATACTGGCAAACCAAATCCAGCAGCACATCAAAAAGCTTATCCACCATGATCAAGTGGGCTTCATCCCTGGGATGCAAGGCTGGTTCAATATACGCAAATCAATAAATGTAATCCAGCATATAAACAGAACCAAAGACAAAAACCACATGATTATCGCAATAGATGCAGAAAAGGCCTTTGACAAAATTCAACAACTCTTCATGCTAAAAACTCTCAATAAATTAGGTATTGATGGGACGTATCTCAAAATAATAAGAGCTATCTATGACAAACCCACAGCCAATATCATACCGAATGGGCAAAAATTGGAAGCATTCCCTTTGAAAACTGGCACAAGACAGGGATGCCCTCTCTCACCACTCCTATTCAACATAGTGTTCGAAGTTCTGGCCAGGGCAATTAGGCAAGAGAAGGAAATAAAGGCTATTCAATTAGGAAAAGAGGAAGTCAAATTGTCCCTGTTTGCAGATGACATGATTGTATACCTAGAAAACCCCATTGTCTCAGCCCAAAATCTCCTTAAGCTGATAAGCAACTTCAGCAAAGTCTCAGGATACAAAATCAGTGTACAAAAATCACAAGCATTCTTATACACCAATAACAGACAAACAGAGAGCCAAATCATGAGTGAACTCCCATTCACAATTGCTTCAAAGAGAATAAAATACCAAGGAATCCAACTTGCAAGGGACGTGAAAGACCTCTTCAAGGAGAACTACAAATCACTGCTCAATGAAATAAAAGAGGATACAAACAAATGGAAGAACATTCCATGCTCATGGGTAGGAAGAATCAATATCATGAAAATAGCCATACTGCCCAAGGTAATTTATAGATTCAATGCCATCCCCATCAAACTACCAACGACTTTCTTCACAGAATTGGAAAAAACTACTTGAAAGTTCATATGGAACCAGAAAAGAGCCCGCATCGCCAAGTCAATCCTAAGCCAAAAGAACAAAGCTGGAGGCATCACGCTACCTGACTTCAAACTATACTACAAGACTACAGTAACCAAAACAGCATGGTACTGGTACCAAAACAGAGATATAGATCAATGGAACAGAACAGAGCCCTCAGAAATAACGCTGCATATCTACAACTATCTGATCTTTGACAAACCTGAGAAAAACAAGCAATGGGGAAAGGATTCCCTATTTAATAAATGGTGCTGGGAAAACTGGCTAGCCAAATGTAGAAAGCTGAAACTGGATCCCTTCTTACACCTTATATAAAAATTAATTCAAGATGGATTAAAGACTTAAATGTTAGACCTAAAACCATAAAAACCCTAGAAGAAAACCTAGGCATTACCATTCAAGACATAGGCATGGGCAAGGACTTCATGTCTAAAACACCAAAAGCAATGGCAACAAAAGACAAAATGGACAAATGGGATCTAATTAAACTAAGGAGCTTCTGCACAGCAAAAGAAACTACCATCAGAATGAACAGGCAACCTACAAAATGGGAGAAAATTTTCACAACCTACTCATCTGACAAAGGGCTAATATCCAGAATCTACAATGAATTCAAACAAATTTACAAGAAAAAAACAAACAACCCCATCAAAAAGTGGGTGAAGGATATGAACAGACACTTCTCAAAAGAAGACATTTATGCAGCCAAAAGACACATGAAAAAATGCTCATCATCACTGGCCATCAGAGAAATGCAAATCAAAACCACAATGAGATACCATCTCACACCAGTTAGAATGGCAATCATTAAAAAGTCAGGAAACAACAGGTGCTGGAGAGGATGTGGAGAAATAGGAACACTTTTACACTGTTGGTGGGACTGTAAACTAGTTCAACCATTGTGGAAGTTCGTGTGGCGATTCCTCAGGGATCTAGAACTAGAAACACCATTTGACCCAGCCATCCCATTACTGGGTATATACCCAAAGGACTATAAATCATGCTGCTATAAAGACACATGCACGTATGTTTATTGCGGCACTATTCACAATAGCAAAGACTTGGAACCAACCCAAATGTCCAACAATGATAGACTGGATTAAGAAAATGTGGCACATGTACACCATGGAATACTATGCAGCCATAAAAAATGATGAGTTCATGTCCTTTGTAGGGACATGGATGAAATTGGAAATCATCATTCTCAGTAAACTATCACAAGGACAAAAAACCAAACACTGCATGTTCTCACTCATAGATGGGAATTGAACAATGAGAACAGATGGACACAGGAAGGGGAACATCACACTCTGGGGACTGTTGTGGGGTGGGGGGAGGGGGGAGGGATAGCATTAGGAGATATACCTAATGCTAAATGACGAGCTAATGGGTGCAGCACACCAGCATGGCACATGTATGCATATGTAACTAACCTGCACATTGTGCACACGTACCCTAAAACTTAAAGTATAATGATAATAAAAAATAAAAAATTTAAAAAAAGAAATAACATTGTTACAGAGGAAAATATTTTACTAAAAACCTAATTACCAAGAGGCTATAGTCACTTATTATTGGGATATATATATTTTAATTTATTTATACATTTAATACACACATATATATTATATATAACATGCATTATGTGAGTGCATAATTTTACATGTATTATATAAAATTTTAAAATAACTGTGGCTTTTAAGTCAAATACAAATTCATTAGCTTAACTTGTTAAGCAGTCTTCATTTAGTGGTTAGATATTGCAGATGAAATCTTCATCAGTTGTCAGCAATGACCAATAATAATCCCAATCTAGAACATTTAGCATGCAATTACTATCAAAATTTTGTGCCTGTTCTTCATATGAGTTGACATATTTTGAGGATCTCCTAACTTCTTGACAGCTTCCTCCGTTGGTAGTTTCATAACTCCATCATTAACTTTCCCCAAAGAATCTAAAGTTCTCCTTCTCTCACCACCCCACCCCTACCCCGCCAAACCTCTTTTCCTATTTAGTAATGGCCTTCTCAGAAAACCTCAAACAAATGTTTAATGTAGAGCAAATGGGCCCCTTACTATGGTACCAGACTATCTGGAGGCCTGTATGAGCCTTCAAGTTCATACTGTGTCCTTCCAATAGGGAAAACAATTAGGCAATTCAGTAGTGGAAAAGAGTGAAGTTACTGATGTGCATTGCGTTATCTAAATAAGTGTTGATTATACAGATTTTTCTCAGTTTTCAACTGGTTGTTCATACTGCAGACAAATGAGAGACATAAGATTATTTTATTGAACTATAATCATCAATCATCCTAGTTACAAATACAGATGATTTTCAAGGCTTAAAAAAGATATTCAAGGGAAAGTGTTCAACATCCCCCCATCCTGTGTTCTATCAGCTCTCTTTGTAGGTTTCCACCAAACCTACACCCCTCCCTTCCCCACACCACTCTTTTAGGTAAGATTCTGCATTTACCAACTTAGAAAGGACAATTTACATTTAGAAAGTGGAGCCATGTAGAAAAAGAGAAAAAGGAAAAGTGGAAGTTAACGCAAGATCCAAACTCCTGAACCTGCTGTTCCAGTAACTATAAACCCTCTATGGTGTCGATTTCTAACCTTTCTGTCTCTGAGTGCCATCTGCTAACTTTCTAGCTCACTCTCTCTGGAGTTTCAGTGATTATGTAATCCTGACAATTATTATTCATTCTTCCTCATTCCCCTGACCTCACTCTTTCTTTCCCTCATCAGCTTTAACCCTGGTCAACTAACATCACCCCTCTCCTTAATGGGCCCTCACTCCCATGCCCGTTTCTTTGTAATATTTGTCTGAGCAAACTACACCCTCTTATTCCATGGCTGCCCCTGTGCGGCTGAACATGGATAAAAGAAAACACAACTGTTCTAGCTGGTTTTGACTTACGAGTACAATCACTCACCGCCAAGTGATCCTTCCATGCTGAATTTGTAAAGGGGTTCTAAGGGGCTGCTCCTCATTTATTAATGACATAGAGGTTTCTCTAACCAAAGTGCAGTACCCCTCCTCTTTGGGACAGTTGTCTGACTTGTGGCACCTCCCTTCAGAAGAGCTACTGCATTGGCCTGCAGATGCCTTGCCCATCATAGAGGACATTCAACCTGTTCATGAATGGCTCTGTGGCATTGCATGCTTCTGGGGACGATGCAGACAGGGCATGAACCTCACATGATCACGTTGATCCTGAATGTCTGTCTTGAACTTGTCTATGCTGAGCACAGGAGACAGCGATACAGAGAATAGGCCTCCTGCAGGATCTCATAGTTAAAAGGGACCTCCCTGCTCCAGAGGCCTTGACGTACTCCAAGAAAAGCTTCATGGAGCTACTATGTCTCCCTAGAACACACTCCCCCACTATCCTGAGTGACCATTTCATTCTGGCTTTTCTCTTATTATATCTCCAAAACTCCCTAACAATCCTCACTCTCGGCCAACAACTTTGATTCCTACCTCTCTGAGAAATGTAAGCAGAATGAGTGACAATTTCTCAAGCTCCCACGACAGGTCGATGCCCACCTACCTGAATCCAAGTCCAAACCCTGCCCCCTGTCTTCTTCACTGAGCTCCAGCTCTTCTTGGCCTGTGCTGTAGTTCCCAGCCTTTCATGCCCACTCAAGGTCACTCAAGGTCATTGCTCTGGCAATTCTCCCTTTTTCTTTGGAGTCATCATTTCCCCCTCTTTACTGGATGAAAACTGTTAGCCTATGAACATTTCTCCCAGACCAGAGTGAATGCGTAAGGCAAAAAACTCTCTCCTGGTTCTGCTTTCCTTTCTAGCTATCCCTTTCTCTCTTTTCCTCAATAACAAAACTCTTTGAAAATGGCCTTTTATAACTCACTGTCTCCAATTTTTGTCCTTCTTTTCTAACAAACCCTCTCGAATCATAATTTGTCTCTATCACTCATTGAAACTGCTCTTCTCAAAGTTACTAATGGTCTCCATATCACTAACTCCAATGATCATTTTTCAGTCCTCATCAGACTTTACCTATCAAAAGCATCAACCCACCTGATTACACTTGGGTTCCGGAAAGACTTTCATCCCTGGGCCTCCAGATCAGTAAACTTACATTGTTTTCCATCTCTCTGGCTGCTCCTTCTTGTCTCCTTTGTGCTCCTTTTCTTCACCCCATGTCTAAATGTTGGCATTTCTGAGCCTCAATCTTTGTATCTCTTCCCTATGCTGTCTTCACTCACTCCCTTAGGGACTTCAGCCAGTCCCATGGTATAAAACACCACCTACATTCTGATGAGTCCCATGTTAAAATCTCCTGCTCAGACTCGTCTCCAAAATCCAGACCCAAACTTATATATCCAGCTACCTACCTGACCTATCCATTTGAGTATATAGGGGACATCTCCTACTTAATACATTCATAGCTGATCTCCTGGTTTTCCTTCTCAAACCAACTCACCCTCAGCCTTTGCTCTCATCAATAATGGCTATTCCACTCTTTCTTTATCTATTTCATGTAGTCTATCATAAAGCAATCCCAGCTGAGTGCAGTAGCTCACGCCTACAATCCTAGAACTTTGGGAGGCAGAGGTGGGAGGATCACTTGAGATCAGGAGTTTGAGACTGACCTGCACGACATAGTGAGACCTCATCTCTACAAAGAAAATTTAAAAAAAAATAAATTAGCCAGATGTGATTACACATGCACCTGTAGTCCCAGGTACTTGGGAGGCTGAGGTGGGAGGATTGCTTAAGCCCAACAGGACAAAGCTGCAGTGAGCCATGATCATGCCACTGCACTCCTGCCTGGGCAACAGAGCAATACCCTGTCTCAAAAAAAAAAAAAAATCCCACTGATACAATCTTCAACATATATTCAGGATTCTTCTACTTCTACTTTGCATCCCTCCCATTACCATAACTCTCTGATCCAAAACATCATTGATTCTCTTCTGAATTATGATACACGTTTCCTCATGGAGTTTTCTGCCTCTGCACTTTCCTCTCTTCAGTCTCTTCTCAATTCAGTGCTTGTAGAACACAATCGGATCATGGGACTCTTTCACTCAGAAATTCTCAAATGCCTCAATCTTATGCTGAATAAAGGGAGAAGCCTTTCTGTTATGTGTACACTCATACACATTCTCTGGCCCTTTCTCCTACTAACTTCTTCCTTGTACCTTGTCCTTCAATCAGACAAGCCCCATTTTTCAGCCTTGAAGATGCCAGAATTTCTCCAAACACAAATTGTAGGTTCTTGCCATTCCCTCAGCCTGGAATGTTCTTCCTTGTATGCCTGTATGGCTTGCTTCTTCACTTTCTTAACGTTTCTACTAAAAATCCCCTCCTCAGGAAGACTTCACTAGCCACCACCTCCTCCAGCAGACATCAAAGACTCTCTGTCGGTTCTTATCATTTATAAGCGTCTGACATATTACATATTTTACTTACCATCTGCCTTTTTATTGCCTACTTTTTCCACAGGGTGAAGGGCAGAGGATCATGAGAACTAGAACTTCTTCTCTGTTTTATCCACAGATGTATCCTCAACAATCAAAATGAGTGTTCATGGATTGTAGATGTTCAATAAATCTATGTTGCTATTCATTGGGTTTGGAGAAGGTTTGGGTTGGGATTGGAGTTTGGGATTGGAATGGGGTTTGTTTGGGATTACAGAGGGAAGGATACGGAGAATGGTTTCTCAGCAGTCAGAGGAATGGAGAGATATTGGGAGAGAAAGGAACTGAGAAGGGGATTTTTAGATGTTACTGCAGTGTAAAAGTTAGTTTCCCTCCAACTTGCTTAACAATATCAACCTGATTGCTTTTAATGAATTTTTATGACCAGACTATACTTCTATTAATGTTATCTATTCAGACACCATACTACTTAGAGCCAGGTTTCTGAATTAAATAATATACAATTTGAACAGTTTACTTTTGTGTATTGAAAGTATAGTTTTTCTCATTACAAGAAATTTCAAATAATCCTTGCTGCTAAGCTTTGTTCCTTTAACCTCTGTGCACCCTTAACTCAGAATTTAACCCTATTCACCAGCCTCTGTAAGAAATTCAGTTGCATGGAGAATATGATGATTTGTGCAGGATTATTGAAGGTTCAGTTCAACAGATCCCTAGGATTCCACACACACACACACAAATCTCCATCTAACCATCTCTTTTTTCCATCCCCAGCCATTGTCTGTCCTTACCCTGTAAAACAGTGCACCCCCTTCCTGTTCTTTCTCCCTCCCTTATGATAACAAGAGACCCTCTTTTTTCCCCCTGAAACCTGTATTTAGAGACCATCATCAGGATTTTTTTAACTAATGTAAAATTCACTAAAATGGCATTATTCACAGGCAAAAGATACACTGAAGAATTAAATTAAAGCACAAATTTACCTTTAGGAATAACCCATCATAGGAAAAAAAAAGAAGACATAATGGCCCCTCAGCCAAAAACTTAATCCACTGTGTAAAAATTAAATAAATGTCACTTATTGTTAGAAGGAACCATCCTGGAAATATGTACTAGTTTCCTTTGTTTAAAATTTAAGTTTCTTAAATTCATGAAAGTTACAAAACTAAAATTCTAATACGAAAGCAGAAGCAAAATAAGCTGAAGTTTACTAAGAATAACCAACCAACTTAAAAGGCTGGTTATCAATAAGATAGGTAATAAATATGAGCCAAAACCATTTTCAAAAAGTAATAAGATAATCCCTGAAGGAGTGATGGTCTTGCTGTGTTGCCACCGCAAAGCAGAGCCTTGGAGTCCAGGATAGCCCTCAGCCAAGATGAGTCAGTGCAAAAGCTTTTCCATTTTACCCAGAAAAGCTTGACTCCTGAATCTCATGGAAGTGCCAGAATCAACATAAAGGAGCTGAATTTTCCAATCCTGAACAGGAGGAAAAGTTCCTGTTAACCAGAAACTTCAGTTACTCAGAAACCAGGAAGAAACTCTGGAAATAAGGGAGCTTTTTCTCCGCATAGTCACCCAGTTAGTTGTTGTGTTACACATAGATATGCTGTTGAACCCCTGTGGCCTTAGTGTGACTTACCCACTTTAAAAATTCCTGTCTTCTCTTTTCAGGCAGAGCCATTTAGGTTCCTCTTGCCTCGACCTTGCCTAAGTAGACTAGCCTGGACATACTCTCTTGATTAACTGAAAAGCCCCATGGATGAGGAATCTCAGAAAGAGCTACTTCACTGAGATGGAGTGTGCCCCTCTCTGGACTCAGGAGCAGCTAGAATTAGTATTCATTTTTGCTCACTAGCTAGCAACTTTAATTTCTGCAACTCAAGTATGCAGTGTTTTCTATGATGTGGTGACTACTTTAAACAGGAATGCAGCCCATTTAAAGTGGTAGCATCAGATGAATCACTCAGATGTGTGCTGAAAGAACATGTGAGAGTTCAGGAAGGAAGATCAGGGCTGCAGAGCCACAAAAAGCCCTCATTACGGGATGAACAGAAAGGTACTTAGAATGGTGTGATTGCCATTGGCCAAAAAAAAAAAAAAAAATCCCAGGCGGCTTGAGCAAAAAGAGAAATACATTAATCCATGGAATTAATGGAGCACTTACAATAAGAAGCCTGGAGTGGGATTAGGGTACAGGTGGGAATTCTGTGGACTTGGACTACATGAGATTCTCCCTGCTCCTTATTTCTGCATCTTTGTGCATATCAGCTTCATTTTCCCTCTCCACAACTCGTGTCCACACAGCAAGACCCATAGCCCTGACAGCTCATGTCTGCAACTCCTTTCTCCTGACTCCTCAATATGAGTTTAAGTAATAGACCTGTAATGCCAATCCTGAATAATAAAAGCTGCTTTACGAAGTCTGGCTCAGAGGTATCATAGAACATTCTCCTGATATCCCACATCAGATTCCTGGTGCAAGCATTGAAATACATTTTATACCATTACCTTTATTTGGCAGTGGGTTAGTTAATTCAAGAACAGGAGCATTCTTATATATTAATTTTTACTTAAGTTTTATGCCATTTTCCCTTTTGAGAAAAAGAGCATAAAATTTTGTAGTATCAAATGTTTGAGTATAAGTTTAATGCATTAAATTTTGTTAACTTTACAAATAAATTAAAATAACGGCTTAATATTTATCTTTCCATAATATTATACTTTAATTTTATGTGATTATATAATATGTGTTTGTGTTTTAACTGAAGGGCTTATTTAGAGAATATAAGATTCCAGCACTGTGTAATCTCTCTTTTTCCCAGTGTCATTACAAATCGATAAGTCACTGAAGATGAATTTAACAGCAGCTAAGTGGTGCATAAAATCAGTTTTTCAGTTTATATTTTCAATAGTAAAACAGAGTTTATACAATACCCATGATTTGGCTTCATTTTTTGCTGAGTCTCGGGTTTAATTTAAGCCAATGGGACCTTTGGAGATTGGTGTTGAACTGATTTAGTAACATTCTTGAATTTCTGCATTCCAAATAATAGGTACTGATAATCATGGTCACATGTGAGTTAAGTCAATTAATATGCTCCTCAAGCTTCTCAAGCTTATTGTTCATGGCCTCCACCAAGCTCAACTTCCTACAAACTCACTCCTTCCTGGTCTAATTTTGCAGAAAACTATCAAGAAACCTGCAAATCATTCAAATCATTATCATCCACTCATAATTTCTAGCGATAAGTAATGCAGATTTGTTACATTCCTAAAGGAATTGCTCTGCAGTAGTTAACCCTATTATTTTTTTCTCAAGAAATCAGAGTGGGGAGAAAAGGACATGGACTAAAATATCCAGGCTCCCCTCCGCAGTAAGGTTCTGAGAGAGTCATCGTTAGAATTAAATCAATTAGTTGTACAGATAATTCAATAAATTGTGGTTGGAGAGTGGATGTTCTCAAATCATATTTTACAAACTAATTATCTCCTGGTTCCTCAAAAGGGTCAAAGAGCATTCAGGGACCACAAATGGAGTGGGTATGTCAGTGGTACTCCTCAGAGCTTGGGATGGTTTTACTGCTGCCGGAAAAAGAAACCTACTAGCAAAATCCAGATAAACAGTCAAAGGTACTAATCTTTTCTTAAGGCACAGCATCTATTTGCCCCTTGGATTCTGTCTACTGCCCTCACACATGGGTGCCTATCCCTGATTGATATAGTTTGACTCTGTGTCCCCAGCGAGATCTCACCTTGAATTGTAATAATCCCCACATGTCAAGGGCGGGACCAGGTGGAGATAACTGAATCATGGGGGCAGTTTTCCCCATGCTGTTTTTGTGATAGTGAGTGAGTTCTCACAAGATCCGATGGTTTTATAAGGGGTTTCCACCTTTGCTCAGCACTCATTCTCTCTCCTGCCGCCCTGTGAAGAGGTGCCTTCTGCCATGATTGTTAAGTTTCCTAAGGCCTCTCCAGCCATGCAAAACTGTGAGTCAATAAACCTCTTTTCTTTATAAACTACCCAGTCTCAGATATTTCTTCATAGCAGCATGAGAACAGATTAATATGCTGATTCTGTGGAAATGTATGTACGCTTTAAGGGGGGTCACTGAAATAAATCACCATTGATTTTGGAAAGGACTTCAAAAAGGGTAACTGAGTTTTGTCTGAGTTAACCTTACTTGGCTGGAACTTTTCATTTCCTCTGAGTTAAGTCAAGTCAGGTTAATATGCTTGTATTAGGCACCTTTTGTTTACCTGGAACTGAGAGAAATAACAAGATAATTGTTATCCTGTTATTTGTCTCCAAAGGAGAGTCTGCAAGCCAAAAACAAAAGCTTCATAGGTGCCAAATATCATCTTATGGATTTATTCTCTAATTGTGATAATAGATTTTCACATTATTCTGAAAGATAATTATTTCCCAGAATTGTTATTAAAGTGTTTCAATAAAACATTCTTACAGATAAAATTTATGCCCAAGAAGTTATCATAAAATCAACTCATGAAAATGTTAAATAATCATGGTGATGATAACGATGATGATGATGATGCCAATGATGATTTCGAACAAGATGTAGTCAGTTTTGTTTTGTATGCATATTTTGATATGCAAATTTGTTTCTACACCATTAATATATTAGCAAAAACTGTGAGCATAACATTAATTTTACATTTCACAGTTATGTATAGTTATTTCATCTTTAAGGAACATCAGGTGAATGCAGAAAATGGCACTCTGCTGAAATTGAGCCTCAAAGGAATACATAAAACATACGAACACCGAGAATTTGTCAATTATCTCAGTTTACTCATGGGTTATGAGCCATACCCTTCTAGTGTTACAACTTTCCCATGACTTGAAAATAACTATCCTTCCTCTACTTCACAATAACTGCCAAGCTGCAACTCTTCTACAGCCAAACTTCAAGTATTTTTCAAGATAAAAGGCTATATTTATGCTATTATTTATTTCTTAACCACATAACATATGTAAGACTGTGCTACTTGTTTTAGTAGATTCCTACCTTATTTATGTGTCGGTGACTTAGTTTGGCGGTATTATACCCATAACCCCATTTTTCTCACAAGCCCTTTTATGTTATGTAATTTTCCACAACAGTGTGACTTATAGTAACACATTTGTCATGTTATAACAGAAGTGACAGTACTTATACTTTTCATATTTAAAGCGGGTTCATCAAAATAAAAACAACAAACCACCCAACAACATATTATACATTTTATATAACACAGGAAAATCCATTCTTGGAGCACACCAAAGGCCACTCATTCATTTAACTGAGAGAGTCTTTTATAAAATTAGTATTTTTAAACTAGATCCACAGCTTAGATCTACAGCATGAGCCTGACTTGTATTACAAAAAGACTCTAACATAGCCTTCAATGTCATTGTGGTTTCCATTATCCAGGTAATTTCACCACCATCTCTTACTTTTCTAAAGTACCACCTTGAGAATCAATATGTACTATCAACAGCCAAGTGGGAAGGGAAGGGTGGACTAATGAAAGTAAAAGGCTTAAAACAAGGTTAATGCTGCTTAAATGGAATTCAATAACTTAATTCACTTTGTGCTTAATATCCAGAACAGAGCTATTTGCAAATATCCCATTCTTGCATGTTTGCAAAATTAGTTTCTGTAGTTACATATTATGCAACACAACACTATCAAAAGGGATGCACTGGTGCAATTTATAGCAACACAAAAATGTTTGGTTTTTGTTTTTTATCTTGGGAAGGAAAGGGAGAACTATTAACTAAGCAAATGGTTTATATCTGTTTTTCTAAGAATTTAATAATGTCTTGGTTTTAATTTATAAGGCAATGGTTAAATATGACTGTAAGACAAAGTTTAGATTTGCTAATGAACTCTATTCAAAACCAATGGCACAACCCTATGAAAAAATTTTGTTTTTGTTGTTGCTTTGGGGTGGTGGGTGGTGGTGGCATATGCCACTTTGCGAAATCAATTAATTTCTGTCCTAATGCTCAGTCAGAGCAAGACAATAAAAAGAAAATAAAAATATGAGCATGACTACTAGTTAAGCTGTTAGACCTTTAAAAATATATATTTCCATGCTCCACTGTTTTTACTTTCTATCAGAAAGAAGGGTAAACTAGACAACAAAAAGAAAGATAAAAATTTCATTTTCTCTGCTTGTTCCATCAGTCAGAGTAGGACTGTGTTTTCCAGAAAGAATCACCAGGTTTATTTCCTGTATCCTGCGTTTTCTCTTAGCTTTGGGTCCACTGGTTTAGTCTACCTTGTTCTGACCAGAGAAAAACCCTCATTAATTTGCTTTTGCCACTGGACTCATTTATATGTCCACTGCCATGGGTTTTGCCACTAGTGTGTACAGAGATGGGATCTTTGCACCGGTAGGTCAACACCTCACCACCCTCCCAGCTGAATTGACACAAATGATCTTCTCCAAATTTTCCCACTCCAAACTCAAGATGGTTTCACCTGCAACTGGAAATCTCTCCTGCAACTGAAAATCTGTCTCCCAATTCCCTATGTCCTTAATGAAGATCTTGTCACTCCCCACTAAACTCCTCCATAATGCCACCACACTCCTACTACCAAGCAATGACTAGGATTTTCTCCTTATTTTCCACAGGGTAAAATTAATCATGGATGAAGCTGAAAAAGAAAATACGATTAATTATTTAAAAGTCATCCCATTTTGCAAGGTCCCTTCAAGAACTAAGCCTGCAAAATCTGACTGGGATTAAATGGAGTTCATTAACACATCTAAAGAAATAATATGTTGATACAAAGTATGCCTGATGAGTTATGGAAGATTTAAAAAGAGAGTCAGAAAGTTACATGTAAGCTGCTCACCAAAGCATTTTAAACAGGCCTAGCCAGACACAGAATATTGTAGTCCATTGTCAAGGTCTTTCTTTTTATGGCGGTGTAAACAACAAGCTAATTTAGCCTGTTGCCAAGAAACACTGAAGTTCATCAAACTAACAGTATGTTCTCATGCCACCCTGGAAAGTCTTCTGATTATAATGGGCTCCCTATATGGGATGACCTATAGGGAGAGAATGTGCTGGTGCTGAGGACTTGAGTATTCTGATTCCTAAGACAGAACTTTCACTATAAATAGATAAATTTGCATTCTATGTTTATATGTCAACCTTAAGCTCAACTAATATGAATCTGAATCTTAGAGACAGATGATTCTCAATTGCATCACACAGTCAGGCTTCCAAGTCTGTAAACCTAAGCACCTCAATAACTTTCTAAGATAATGCTACTGAAGAAGGTGTTTGGGGAAAAAAGCTGCCATCTGAAAGGTATCTTTGGTGGTAGGGGTCGGGGAGACAGCGTGGCATGCTGTTTGAATAAGTGAAGCACTTCTTACTGAGATTTCTAAATTCCCAACCAATTCATTTGTCAGGCCATTTTGCTCCTGACCCACCTGACTTCATACAGGAAAGGCCATTTGAGTTTTCTATGGTGGGAATACCTACTCACAATCATTATCATGGACACCATGTTTAACTACTGTGATATCAGTATCTTCCAAAATGAAATATAAACTTACCATATTCGTAGATAAAACAAAAATGTATTCCTACTTGAGGGTTACTCCTTCAGCAGGGTTGGCTTCTTCTTTTGCCACCTAATACCAGCTCTCTCCCCTTTCAACAAAACTCTATGTAGGATTGTATTAGGCCGTTCTCGTGCTGCTGATAAAGATATACCCAAGACTGGGTAATTTATAAAGAAAAAGAGGTCTAATGGACTCTCAGTTCCATGTGTCTGGGGAGGCCTCACAATCAGGGCAGAAGGTGAAAGGCACATTTTACATGGTGACAGGCAAGAAAGAATGAGAACCAAGAGAAAGGGGTTTCCCCTTATAAAACCATCAGATCTTGTGAGACTTATCCACTACCACAAGAACAGTATTGGGGAAACTGCCTCCATGATTCAATTATCTCCTACTGGGTCCCTCCCACAAAACATGGGAATTATGGGAGCTACAATTCAAGATGAGATTTGGGTGGGGACACAGCCAAACTATATCAAGGATGTTCACACAGAAATAAACATCTTTAAGATAAAAATCTCTGAGTTCTGCTACTTACCTGCCTTAGCCCATTCTAGGCATCAAAATATTCACTTCAGTAATCATAGTTTGTACCCCATCAGCTATCTGCATAAACGGTATCTATAGAACATTATGATTGCGGCAAATAATTTAGCTGCAAAGACTGGAAGCATACACTATTATGAAAACAATATAGAGTTTATTTTGTGACTATGGTAATAGAATATGTTCTAAGTAAATATATCAGACTCAAATTCTTTCCAAAGACCTGGTGATTACTCTCAATCTGCATGAGTAACAGAAATGTTATGGAACAGCCTGGATATTTCCAATGTGTTCCCCCAATTGCATTTGTCCCATGACCACTTGCTGGAAGGTTGGAATATTGGCCACTTCTTCAAAAAGCTTATTAAAAAGTTTCTGACTTACTAATATACCTGGTCAAAATAATACTTTTCAGAAGAGAATATATATCAACAGATTTGTATGGAAGTCTTTGCCAAGCTGCAAGAACCTGTCTCTAAAATCTAAATATTTTCTGCTCCTTTTTTTTTCATTTTCTTTGACATTAAGGTTTTCTCTAGCTTGATCAACTCTCCTCTTTAGGATCACTCTCCATTCTGCTGTATAGACGCAATACTGGGCTGGGTGTGAGGTAGAAAGGTGAAAAGACAAGCCCTTCCCTCAGTAGGGAGATCACACACAGTCATATAAAACAATTCCATCTAGAAAGAGAAATAAGCCAATAAGCCACAGTGCCAAGTGATTTGTGACAGGTCAAATGCATTTATAGCAGAAAATGCATTTTGAATGCATTTTGAATACATTTTGAATCAGGATGGTTTTTAAGATTTCTTAAAGAAAGAAAAGTTTGAATTCCGCCTGATATGATGAACAGATTTTAAATAAGCAAAGAACAAAGAGGAAAGAATAGCTGGGGAAAGGGTAGATTGAGAGGGGTGGTGGGAAAATGGTATATGCCAGGCATGGTCAGGATACAGTGAAATACCAGAAGAATCCCATTTGTTGGCATTTGTCTCATAAAGTCACTGAGTTTTTTTGTTTGTTTGTTTGTTGCTGTTGTTGTTTTTTGAGGCAGTGTCTTGCTCTGTCACCCAGGCTGGAGTGCAGTGGTGTGATCTAGGCTCACTGCAACCTCCGCCTCCCAGGTTCAAGTGATTCTCCTGCCTCAGCCTCCCGAGTAGCTGGGATTACAGGCATGCACCACCACATCCAGCTAATTTTTGTATTTTTAGTAGAGACAGGGTTTTGCCATATTGGCCAGGCTGGTTTAGAACTCCTGACCTCAGTGATCTGCCCACCTCAGCCTCCCAAAGTTCTAAGATTACAGGCATGAGCGACCACACCCAGCCTGAAGTCACTGCCAACCCTAACACAGCCTCAGAATTTCCATGCCAAATGCATTCTGAGCAAGGCAGTCAGCAGGAGATTTTAACACAAATAGAACCCTTCTCTCAACTGATGTCTTCTCTGGGAAATATTTGCTGCCAGAGAAGTCAAGCCTCTCTCCCCAAGACTGTGCTCTCCTTCCTCTCCACTTCCTTTATCATCTAGAAGAACATGCTTCTTCCTCTTGCTATCCAAGTATCTTCCTGAAGGTCACTTCTCCTTCTGAGCGACTCACTCTGAGCTCTTTATGTGCCTACCATTTTGCTATCAGCTGCTAAGAAAATTGATATTTTTTCATCTATATTATTTCATTAGTTAAGCAGGAAGAGAGTCTGCTTAGGAGAACCATGAGAAGTCAAAATGGAAAGTCTGATTTCAGCCAAAAGGAGGAGAGTTCTTAGAGTTTAAACATTTCTGAGGACTACTTAATAAGTCATAAGCAAAGGAATGACATTAAAAAGAGTGTTATGTGAACAACCAGGTGCTAAGGTCAGCTTCCTGGGCTTGCGACCTATGTAGGCACACAGGGCACTGGGCTCAGAAGAGCCCTACGCATCATTTAATGCTCTGCTCTCACCATCTTGAAATTCTTAATATTATTTGAAAAAGGGGTCCTGCATCTTTATTTTGCAGTGGGTCCCTCAAATTATGTAACAGGTCCTGCAGGGGCAGACTAGTACCCAGCTACTAGCAAAACACCTGGTACAGTTATTTTTTTTTAAATAAATTGGTAAGAGGAAATTGAAAAGAGAAGACATCAGAATCCAGAGGCTTCTTGCAGATGTCTCAGTATTAGGTGAAGCCATGCAGAGTACTAATCAAAGTATAAGACTATGAGTCAGAAGATGTGGCTTCTCGACCCAGATTTCTCTCTACAACCAGTGTCAACTTTCTGAAGTTTGCTTTCCTTACAAGTAAAGAAGTCCTCATTGGGGACTTGCCTAATAATAGTACAGTATACTCTTCCAGAAGAAAAAACTAAATGTGGGAGATATTGCAAAAGATATATACAGTCCCCAGCACTTTGGGAGGCTGAGGTGAGTGGACCACAAGGTCAGGAGTTTGAGACTAGCCTGGCCAACATAGTGAAACCCCATCTCTACTAAAAATACAAAAAAAATTAGCTGGGCATCGTGTCACGTGTGGTGGCCGCACCAGCCACTTGGGAGGCTGAAGCAGGAGAACTGCTTGAACCCAGTGGGCAGAGGTTGCAGTGAGCAGAGATCGTGCCACTGCACTCCAGCCCGGGGGTCCACGCAAGACTCCGTCTCAAAAAAAAAAAAAAAAGAAAAAAGAAAGATATATACAGTGATTTTAAAATATATGGAATTTGAGAAGTAAGGAAGCAAGGTCCGCAGAAAAGCAGGGGGATGAATTTGTTCACAAGAAAACAAATAAAGGTTGGGGACAGGAGGAAATTCGGCCTAAAGAGTAACTGGCCCAATCCAAAAGTGTTCAGCAGAAAAGAGGCACTGTCACTAGATGATTTCCTTAATCGAATAGTGCCTTCTTCAAACATTTAACAAAAACTAAAGCTACAGTTTCTGGTCACATTTTACCAACTGCAACTACTTTCCCCCTTCGTTCATAAGTCCAAAGGAACCTATTATTCATGATTTTGGCTCATTTATATTCAACTCACTAAAATATTACTTGTGAAGAGATATTTGATGCTAAAGAAGATGTGTGAACTCTTTATAGACCATTTATCATCAGAAGTCAAGAAACAGTGTGGTGCCAAATCAGTAAACACGATAGACCTGCAGTGTAAACTTAACTTCAGACCTTTCTATTTCAACTGGCTCTGAAGTTGGCAAAGGGTCCATTTCTCCTTGAATCCTTGTTAATGTCCAAAATGCTTTGAAGGGAATAATAAATATGGATATATGTTTGGCAAAAATTTGTAGTAGAGTAGATATTGAATTTGGTCTGTGGATTGGAGCCACATGTCTCATTAAACCATGCTGAATATCAACTTATGTGGCTCCTTCCCTGTCTTTGCTACTCACTTCAAAGGAAGTTTTCTGGCCATGTTAAACACCCCATTGACTGCAGAAACTCAAATGTAAACATATGGTTCCTGGCCTGACAGTTTAATCAAATCCTGATATCCCCCTATTTTGTTGGTCTCTAAATATATACTCACAAGTAGAAATATATTGTTGAGACTACTGATCTTGTTAGTATATTTCATGGCTGTTTCAGAAATCACCACTGAGTTTTACTTGAAATATTTTAATTTATCACTAACAGAATTAATTACTCTTATTTGTTTTATATAATCTTAAATCAAACCTCAAAAGTGCAAGAGTACCTGTAGTCTATTAAGCCCTCAGTTAGGAAATGTCCCAAAGAGCCAATTATTATTATTTCTGTGTGCCAGTGAAATGCCATTTTCAATTTAAAAAAAAACTCTGTGTTCATTCCAGAACTTCAGTTCAGTATTAAATATCAGGCCATCTGTGTACCATTTATTATTTGTATATTTCTAATGTGCTTACGGCTTTGCTCACGCATTTATGCCCATTTTTGTTCATTCTATTATTTATTTGATTTTAAAATATTGTCTATTTTGGTACCATTTCCAAATGTTCTAATTAGTTCTAGCTTTTTCTACATGTTTAGCATGGAAATAAATGTAGATGTGATGTTCAAGATCAGAATTAAATAATGAAATTCAGCAGATTATTTTCTTCAAATTACGTGTTCTGTTGTCCACCAATGTAAGAGGCATTCTTCCTCCTCCAAAATTATCCTTACTCTTTGGCTTGTCAGATGCCCTTAGCACCTCTAAACAAGTCAGACACTATTTTGGTTTTCTTGACAACATTATTGTTTGTGACAGTACTCTCTCAGGAATAAAACCAGGTTTGTTGAATCTCTCTCCTTTTTCAAATGACTAAGAAAGTACTTAGAGGCTGAGAACAGATGAGCATATCAACAAACGGGGTGATTTCAGAGGAACCTAGAAGCTTTCTAACCTCATCTTCTATCTCTGCCTAATCATTAATGTTTAAAATTCTCTTGAAAAAGGAAAAGCCTTTACTCAACATTTAGATAAGAGTTTACATTCAACTATCCCAGAAAGGAATATCATGGTGTCTGCAATTCACACTGGAAGATGATTAGATACCTTGCATGGTGCTGGGTCCCATCCTCGTGGCACAAAATGCACCCACTGCAATGGGGCTAAGTGGTGCTTTTGGGTTCAGTAAGAAACATCTTCAACTCCCTCAAAGCTAGTCAGTTTTGCCTAAATTCAGCCCTCACAATAAACATAAAATTCAGTTTGTGCCAAAATAAGGGGACATGGTGCTGTGGTATTTGCTCCTGTAAGACAGAGCTCTGAGCCCGCTCATCACATGCACGCTGCATCAGCCCAACTGTGCCCCAGGCACAACCTACTTCATCATGGAAATTGCCAGATTCATCAAGCTCATCACATGCCACAAACTGGAAAGAATATTCTCTATGCTTAGCTCTGTAGTCTCACGCCCAAAAGCACAACAATATGACTCAGTGTTCTGTGCACTACTGTAAGTGTGAAGCCATGAACAACAAAACCTTAGTGAAGCAGATAAAACAGAGGGCCTTTAATCCCAGCTTTGAGGGCCAATAGAATGTTGATCTCCAGAGAGGGGAGTGTGTATGCCAGGAGTGCACAAATCAATTTACAGGACTGGAAAGAAAACACTAGAACTCCTGTTTTTATTTGTATCTTAACCTTTTAAAATTCTGTTAGCTATGTGTTTTTAATGTATACAGTAATGCATGTCGATAACTTATATATATATAAAAATATATGGAGTTAAAATTGTTATAACTACAACTATATAGTTATGTGTTACACATATCACGTATATGTGTAAGACTATAAATATGTATGCTGACAAGGTTTTAGGACTCATACCTAATAGAATAAGCCTTTGATACAAGGATAGAAATCTTCCAAGCAGACTTAAACCCCAATTCTTTCCCTATCAACATTAAAGTCATTTACAAACCCTTCCCACCACAATATCTGAAGACATTTCTATATACCTGGGGAGACATATTCTGCAGTAATTGCTGTTTTCAGAGCAATTCTCAAGGCTGACTATTTCACATTAGGGAGGAAAAACACTCCGAGAATTTTGAGTTGAAAAATAAAAACAAAAATGGGTCAGTATAAAAGCAGTTCATGGACAACTTTGTAAATAAGGAAGAGACCACTAAGCTGGGTAAGGTGAGAAAACAATGCTTATGTCATAACCAGAGAAAGAATATGTTGCTATCAACATAACTAATGATGCCAGGAAACTACTAGACTAGTATAAGACATAGAGATGACCAAAGCATATCAGCAGATGATTCAAACAAGCAAAACAAAAGAAAAAGAGAACTGAGGCCAAAATCAATACAAAAATGATATGCTGGCCATTCATTTCAGAGATACTTAATGCTGACCTAATAATATTTTTGGCGAGATCCAACTCCCGCCAGAGTTCCCCCTGACACTCCTTATGGCGTCCATGTTGGTGCGGTTAGGGCCATCATCTGTGTCTCATTTTCTAGCGAATATTAGTTGTTATCAAAAAAAAGTTGATGAATTTAGAAGAAATTTCAAGTGCCATTTAAGATACTTCAACCAGTTGGCTCCAAGTGAAATTTGAAGTCACGTTTTTGTACGGACAAGATAAGTGGCACTTTTTGGTGAATAACTTCTGAAAATGGCCCATTAATATGTGATTGACTCACTTCTTGGAGAACATTCACGTAATTTGGTGGAATAAGATTTTTAAAATGAGTTTTGTGCCACTATGTCATTCTTTACTCTGTGATGTTATGGTAGTAAGTATATTATTTATTTTTGTCATATTTGGGCCACGTTTCTTTAACATTTAAGTCATTTTCATCATTTCATCATTTCTTTATCATTTAAACCAGGGGTTAGCAAACTATACAGCTCATGGACCAAATATGGCCTGCCACCTATTTTTGTATGGCCCTTGAGCTAAGAATGTTTCTTTATATTTTTAAATGGTTGGAAAAAAAATCCAAAGAAATAATATGTTGTGATACATGAAAGTTATATGAAATTCAAATTTCAGTGTTTATAAATAAAGTTCTATTGAAACACAATCATGCCCACTCTTTTACATATTCTCTATGGCTGCTTTCACACGACAACCCAAAGTTGTAATGTAGATTCATGGCCCCCAATACCAAAAATATTTACTATCTGGACCTTTACAGAAGTCTCCTGATCACTGATCTAAATGGACCAAAATCCAGGATTGCCATTTCTCACCTTTCATTTAAGATCAGACTGCACTTGCCTTTTTAACATCTATTTTATTATTTCAGTAATTTTTCAAAGGAGATAAATTCTGAATGGTTTCACTGTGATTAGGCAGGAAAAGAAAGGCAGATTTGTCTTATGTATCTAGGACTATTCTCATTGTCTGCATGGATCATTTGTTCTATTGCCTGTCTTTACCTTAATTAACTTTCGCAGGTAATTAAGGCTGCTAATCCATTTCACAATTGTACCACCCTCTCCAGCGCTTTCTCAGAACAGGTACAGCCACAGTTGAATCTGAGCCAGACCTGCTCATTTAAGTCTTATAAAAATGAGCTTAAGGACATGTTAAAATGGAATTAGATTGACAGAGGAGACATTTTGTGCCCCCTCTGAATGCTGATGCCTCCCCTTTCCTGAATAGTATCCACCTAATGGCTTTCTCCATGGCAGGTCTAGGTGGAGGGCCCTTTCAGAAACATGACTAGTAGGAAGTTATTCCAGAAATACGGCTCTCACATTCAACACGATCTCATGGGACAGCTATTACACAGGACTTTTTAGCTCTTAAAAAAATCACAAAGGCGATAAAATGGCAATAAAAAGAATGAGATGTGATAGGACAAGTAGTTAGAACAGGCTTGGGATTTGAGCCTCTTCTCTTTCATATGATTTTTCTTCCACCTTTGCTTTTTCTCTTCCTGGAGTCCCCTCATCTCTTTCTTTCCTGGCTTATTGTTGCTTCAAGTCTAAGCTCACATCACTACCATAATTATGTCTCTTCTCTGTTATTCCAAAGCAGTTTGCATAATGCCTTTATTAAAACACTTGTCCCATTATGTTACTTGAGTTTTTGTTTAGTTTTTAACGTATCTGCATCTTTACATGGATGACTAGCTTCCTAGAGGAAAAATCCATGTTTTTGCATCTTTAGTCTTCAGCCCTAGCCCAGTATCCAGGGCATAGTAAGTGCTCAATGAAAAGTATTTAAACTGAACTCACTCTTCTCTGTTTTACCATTTTAAATCTGTCTTTTAAAGGTCAGTTATTTCTCATTGTCATTCCCACCAGTAGCATAGTGATTGTGACTGTATTCAAAACAAATATTTGGCCACAATATTTTTTAAAAAACTTATCTATGTCAATTAGGCAATGTACCATTTAAAAATTAAAATGTTACTTGTAGTACCGTAGTGATTAATTTTAACAGCTGAAACCCCTCTCTCTCTCTCTCTCTCTTCTAGTAAATACTTAGCAAAGTATAAGAGACATCCACAACCTCTTGCTTCCCACCATGCAAGCCTCCTCGTGATACTCCCCAGTTATGTTTAAGGGCCTGTCTTTCTCCTGTGTTATACAGTGTTTGTTTGTTGGTTGGTTGGTTGGTTGGTTGGTTGGTTGGTTGGTTGGTTTTGAGACGGAGTTTCATTCTTCTTGCCTAGGCTGGAGTACAATGGCGTGATCTCGGCTCACTGCAACCTCCGCCTCCCGGGTTCAAGCGACTCTCCTGCCTCAGCTTCCTGACTAGCTGTGATTGCAGGCGCCCACCAACATGCCCAGCTAATTTTTGTATTTTTAGAAGAGGCAGGGTTTCACCATGTTGGCCAGGCTGGTCTCGAACTCCTGACCTCAGGTGATCCACCTGCCTCGGCCTCCCAAAGTGCTGGGATTACAGGCATAAGCCACCGCGTCCAGCCCTGTGTTGTATAGTTCTGGGGAGAGGTTGTGCCTGGACCATCCCAGAGGCCAAAGAGACCGGCCCTCTGTCCTAGCCCCTGCAGCCAGGAAAAGCCAAGCAGACCCCTCTTCTGGGCCCTTGTCTGTCTTGGAAGCAGCAAAGGATGCAGGGACCCGATGAGAGTTCTTCCCACGGGGACAGTGCCGCAGTCCAGGCTGCTCCTGCTGGTGACTCCCAGCACAGTTCCTGATCCCAGTCTTCTGGCTTCCCATGGCCTCTGCTCACTTTCCAGATCCAGACCTAGAGCCTGGTAGATTCTCCAGTGTTATTGTTCCAATAAATTCCTTTCTGTCTAAGATGACAGGTGTTGTTTTCTCTATCTTACAAACAAACTCCTGTCTGATAAAGGTTGGAGCAGACAAGACTGTTGAGGCTAAGCTCAAATTTAGCCGTATCTGGAAAAAATGCCAATGTATTTATTGAATAATTATCATCATCATCAGTATCAGTGTTATTATTATTATTGTTTACACACAGTGATCCTTCACTATGTGGCATTTAATCCTCACACAGCCCCATGAGGTGAGGCAGACACCATCATCCTCGCCTTGTGAACGAGAAAACGAAGCCAGAGAGAGGATAAATTAGGGTTGTGTTGCTGCACGGCTGCTAAGTGGAAGATCTTAGCTCCAGACTTAGGCAGTCTGTCTTTCACTCTCAAAATTCATAACAATACTAGTGTAATCATTCTTATTAATAACAATGTACCCAATATTTGTGTGCTTGTTATACACCAAGCACTGACCATTTATTACTCACAATTTTATATACCTCATAAAGTGCCTTATAAAGTATAGTCCGTACTTTACAGACAAGAAAACTGAAAAATAATGAGATTTTTGACTCATTAATGAGTTTGACTGGCCCAATTTCTGACAGCTAGTCGTCACAGGACCAACATTTGAAAGCCTGCTGTCCTGAGCCTCACACTCCTCACTCTCCACTATGGCCACTTTGATGACAGCTGTGAGACTGCAAGTGACTTGAGCTCTAAGTCTATCACTTGCATAAACTGGCTTGTGACTTTCACTGTGACTTAGTGTCTTCATCTATAAGCTGGTAATAATATTAACAGGCATCTAACATAACTTACAAGGCTTTTATGAGGCAAAAATGAGATGCAATTTCAAAGTGCTTTGAAAACTGTTGGTCATGTGAACAGTCATTTTTAATTTTTTTTTCACCTGGATTTTTAAAAATGTGAAAAGCTTTGCCAGGCTGTTTATTGTCATCAGGGTGGGGTGCCTAAAAGCAATGTGTACAAGGAGGACCCCCATTTATGAAACATCACTGAGTGTATTTTAGACAGCTAGACCACAGGTTACCTTTCCCCCAACATGTCTATAATATGTTTCCAGAGTGTGCTTCCAAAATGCAAAACCTGAAGAGTAATGTGAGGTACATAATGTAGGCTGAGATTAGGCATTCTCAACTGGGGGTGACTTTGCCTCACAGGGAACAGCTGTCAATGTCTGGAACATTTTTGGTTGTCACAACTAAGGCAGTATGACTGGCTTTTAGCGGAGAGAGGTCAGGGAAGCTGCTCATCATTCTAGAATGCACCAGACAGCCCTCCCCACAAAGAATCATCCAGCCCAAAATGGCAATAGTGCTGAGGCTGAGAATCCCTGGTTCAGCCCTTGCATCACTGTTATCTAGAACTTTGTTCCAAAAGAGGCTTTTGGCTGAGAGCAGTATATTTCTGTTGGGCTTTGTGCTTTTTCCTGAAATGGCATCTGGAGAGTTTAAAGGACACAGATCTGCTTAGGCCGCATGTGGATAATTGGGAATCACCCAACATAATTGCTTTTATTCAAGGCTTCTTGCCTAAATGACCAGATATAAAAGCAGCAGATGAATCACTTAACACACGATATCAAATTTCAGTTACGCAAAATTGAAAGGAAAGCCAAAGGGGATAATTATTGTTTCTTTATCAAGCATCAGAACAAACACCAAAACATTTCATAACTCCAAGACAGAGGGGGAAAGTAAGGTAAAAAGAAAGAAATGAATACAGTTTCTACTTTCAGCCCTAAAAAGCAAATTATAGGAAAGTTAAGCTCCGTCAAAAACAAGATTCCACTCTCAGCCCAAGAGCAAACTTCTTTATTCAGACTTCCAATTTATTCTCTAGTACATAAATTCCAAAAGGTCAATTTTGTAACAGAAGATCTAAGAGATTGGGCATCACATTAATTTCCTATTTCCTGCCCTTGCATTCAATATATAACTGATGCTGGAGGTACCCATGATTTCACTGTTCACTGGTTCTGAGCCTCAGTTTTCCCCTCCTCATTCGCAATGACAGAGTTGGTCCCAAGGCCTCTTTCAGCCCTAAACTGCCTTGATGCTATGCTAATACCTTCAATGATTTACACCATCAACTGGTACCACCTAAGGCTGGGCTCCTATAGAAATCTGAATACAGATAGAATGAGCTCACAGCTCACTTAGGTGCACATACCTCCACTGGAAACATACCAGAATAAAATAATTCTTTTAGTGCCTTAAGATCTGTAACTGTATCATGTGTCAAGGTAAGTATCAGCATAATTTAGAAGCTACATCAAAGATAAAAGTTACAAAATTAACTTTCTTATTCTTCTATATGGTAATAGATTTTATACCTATAAAATGTGTTGAAATAGTCTGAAAACCTCCTTCGAGAGGAAAACATATTCCCTTGAAGAAATTAAATACTAACACTAACAAAATTCATAGTAAGAAAAATATAGTAAAATGCAAAAATTTCAAACATTACTTGTTTTAAAATAAGATTGCAAAACAAGACCATTTCTTATATACATACATAAGAAGAGATCATTATATTATATATATATATATATATGTAAAATATGGTCTACATATATAATGGTCTTCTATTCATAAAGATAGGTAGATAGATAGATAGATAGATAGATAGATTATATATATATATGACCATTTCATAAATTTTATATATTTTTTCAAGAATATATGTAAGACTATTTCACACACACACACACACAATTCTACCAGCTTTAATGGCAGGTATCAGCTCTCAATTAACTATCTCCCAGCTCTGTGGAATTGTTTTGTGGAATAATATGGTGTTTAGGAACATGGGCTCTGCATCCAGACTGTCCAAATTCTTTCAGGCCCAACTCTGCCATTTCTTAGCTATGTGATCTTAGACATTCCTTAGTCTTCTGTGTCTTAGTTCTTCTGAAAAATTGGGATAATAATAGTAACTCATAAGGTTGTTGTGAGGATCTAATGAGTTCATTTATGAAAATGCTTAGGAAGATGCCAGGCATATAGCCCTCACTGCATTCAATTACCATTGCTAGTATCATTACCATTATTAGCATTCACACTCGCATTGCTGTTTTCCATTCAGGGCATCTTGTCTCCCTGCCAGACCTTTGCCTCTGCTGCTGATACTCCTCATAACATCATGCTCTTTGGACACTGATGTTTATGTCCAGTCATTACTATAGGAATCCCTATCCCCAGTCTGGGGATGGGACATTTTCTGTGTTGGTTTCAAAACTTTTAATTCCCTACATTCAAGCGAAACCTTTAATAGGCTATGCTGGAGGACAGAGGGCATGGATGGATTAGGGAGCAGAGAAGATAACTTGTGACCAATGTACATGACCAGACCCCTCCCATCTTTCATGGACACGACTCTTTCCTTTGTCTCTCAATCTCTCCCTCTCTCTCTCCCTCTCTCTCTCTCTGTCTCTCTCTCTCTCTCTCTCTGTCACACACACACACCCAGCAGCCACCACCACTTGAACAGAGCCATATCACTGTTTCCATGCCCAACACCCTCTTTCCTGGGTCCACTACAGATATCTTCATGCTTTAAAGTCTAGAAGCAAATCACCCCAGAGTGCAGAGATGTTTTTATTAATCTGTTCCTGCTGATGTCCTTCTCCCAAATCCATCTTTCAAGAAGATTGAGGATAAAAATGCCTGGTGTTCTTGGGAAGCCCAATAGTGGAATTGTCTAACTTTATAGGCTCAAAAATACAAGTAATATTTTCTGTTAAAACTCTCACTCCCCAAACTTAGCAACAGAAGAGATTCAGATAAAATTGGTGACATAGGACTGTTTGGAGAAAAGTTACACATCAATTTCAAAACTCTGACAACTTGGTATCTAAAATTTGGGCCCTGAATAGCTGAATCAGAATGCTCCCTGCTTTCCAAATTACTATTGGAATCCTCACTATCCCAATTTAGAAACTGAATAGATTTGAATAGCAGGGAATAAATGTATATAAGAGAGTTCAAAGTTGGTGTATTTCCTAGAATCTGGATTGTTCCTCTTTTCTGTAGTCTCCTCATTAAGGTAGAAGTGAAGAAATATAAATTTATTTTATAAAGCTGGCACACTCTAATATCAAAATCTGGAAAAGAGAGTATACTAAAAAAAAGAGGGGGGAGAAATATGGAAAAAAATAGTTTCCTAATGCTTGCTGTCTATAGCTAGGCAAGCATAATTTTTTATTGCTAGTGCCCTGCAAATAAAAAGCTAATCAAATATGATATCTCATAATATATGCTCCTGTTCTTCCAAAAGCCTTATTTCTTTCATCTCCTAAGAGGACAAAGATTAAAAACTCATCAAAACATCTGAGGCCAAAATATTCTTAATTAAAAACTTCTCTCTAGCTAATTTTATCTTTCAGATTATATCTTTAATCAGGCTCTTTCAAAATTAAGGTTTGGATTTATGCATTGTTTGGAATTTTTTCAGTATAATTATAAAAATGCATTGATCTACAAATAAATATGGAAAAGCTCCTTGCATTTGAGACTAGCAAAACTCCATACCACTTAAATAATTTTTTTAAGTAATGTTTTTCAATGATGAAATAATAGAACTAGTGTGTATCCACATGAGCATGAGCCATGGGGCATGCGTAATTAGTAGTACCGGCAGAAATCATGGCCACTACTCTCCTCTGAGCCAAGTGACTCTTAGGACTCCACCCCTTGAGCGAGTGAGTGGATTGGCCAGCTTAGAGATAGTGAGTCAGATGGGAAATCAGGATTCAGATCCCTGGGAAGGAGCACAAAACATGTAGAACAGATGCCCACACAGATGGAGGAATAGGGGACAGCCAAGGACCAAAGTATTTAAAGGGCTTTTAGGTTTATTGGACACAAGAAGCTAATTGAATACGTTAGGGGAAGGAGCAATCCAATAGAAGCCTAAGACCTGTTTTCCCAGGAACAACACATGTAACCTACACAACCCTCCCTCTTTCACTTCACTTTCAAATACAAAGTAAAAAGATTGGAGTAGATGAACTGTAAATCTCCTTTTAGTTCTAAAATTTAATTATTATACACAAATCACCTCCTTTTACTCATTTGCACTTGAAAACCGTCAACTATATTGGCTTGTAGAGGGAAGCGCTGAAACACAAAGATTAAAAATCATCCCTAATGAGCTTTGACTGTCATGATGTGGAGCATTTATGGCAGTATCTTCATATTATGTTCTAATTATACTATTTTTAAAATTAATAATTTTAATTTGGTGTTTGATTTTAAAAGACAGAAGGTGACCCAAAGAGAAAGCAGTAAGAGAAACTAAAAAGAATAAACAAATCTGTGTTTGTATCACAACCATCTCATAGGGCATTACAGAGATCCATAAATTATACGCTGCTTTATCTCTAGCGTTATTGACCTTTAGTTGTTGTCCATTCTGTGTTGATTAAAAAAAAATCATTCAATTATGAGTGAGCCATTGTTTTTGGAATCACCTTGCCTTTACCACTGTATTAGCAGAAAGAGAAAATAAAGAAAATTGATAAAAAGCTTCGTATAAAAAGCAGCATATAATATTTTCTACTTTCCACTATTTCATTCTAACGATATAGTTTCAAGATCATGAAGTAAAGGCAAAAATGACATCAGTGTAGGTAAAACTGTAGAATCAGATTCATTCATTTATTTGAACTTGACTTATTGTTAAACCAATATTTTATTAGTCTAGGTATCTTCTATCCTGAGGTTATAGAACTTATTTGAATTTGTACCATTTAAAAAACAAAGGATAGTTTTTCCTCTTTCATAATGGTTCCTGTAGAATTATTTTTCTCTGAGTCTCAATTTGATGCAAATTATTCAATGCAATTTAGATTGTACTAACTGTTGGTTTTTATTGGCCATATGCAAGCTAATCTAGTCATGTAGAGCCTGGGCTCTTTCAGGTACTTCGCAGTAAGAAGAATTGTCTTCCTCTTCCTACCTTTTGAGTGGAAATTTGCATATTACTACTTCAACTACTTTGACATTGCACTTTATGTTATTTAAACTTATATCATTTGGCATGTGGCCTTCTCCTAAGCTGGCTGACTGATCTCATTACTTCATTTTTATGAATGTCAGAATATCATTTGTTAAAGGAAATCTCACTTTTATTACCTGGTTCCAACAAATGAAGTGGTTGCAAATGTGTTATGTGCAAGCTATATGTGCCAATAAAATTTATTTTCTGGAAGGAATGAAAGCACACATAGTATGTCATTTCCCCTTTACTGGTCTTAGAGCATGAGCAGCATACTCAAGCAAGAGAAGGGAAGATTGTAACGCGAATTGTTTCCTGGAAACTCATAGTGCTCCCCAGCAAAACAAAATGTAGGCAAAAAAGGGGAGAACTCTGGATAGACAAATGCATTTTAGCCAAACAATTTTCTTCCATTCTTTTCTCAGTGGCTTAATTACTTGATTAACAAGTTTGCTTTTCTAGATGTTCTTTAGTGTTACTATTGCACTAATTTTGGAGAACCTACAAGCAAATGTTCAGATTTTCACGTAAGTCTGCAAAATTTCATTTGATTTCAGCACTAAATAAATGTCTACTGTGTAAATTTAAACTGTGGTTAAGGTTTTTGAACGTATCCTTTGCATAGGTTTGGGGGATCTATTTTTCAACGTCTGCTTGACCTCCCTTTAAGCACTAGGCCTCTTCCACAAAAAAACCACTTTTGAAAGCTGTGAGTGTTTCTTTTAATCACTGCAACAGAATTTTCTTTCAAAATACCCTTCTCTGACATTGCTCCCAGAAAAAAAAAAAAAAAAAGGTGTCATGGTAGATAAAGCATAAAAAGGGAAAATTCTTTTGAAAATGCTTCAAACACTAAATACCTTTTAGAAGTTCTAGCTAAAGGTAAAGAAAAAATAATTAGACATATACCACATTATATTCTCCAGTCATCTTCCTCCTAATTAGCAAAGGCCTTCCTTTTTGGTGCTACTGAAGGAGAAAATTTCATCAAGAATTTGTTGCCACAGCAAATACACTGGTGGGAACTGACGGAGGCATTTGTGAATATCAAATTCTTTTATTGGTAGATATTGCTGGACGCCAACAGAAAGAGTCAGATGAGGGCTATTGGGGTTCTCTCCGACATGTTACAACCACAGAAGGGTTTACAATAAAAGAATGAATTCAGCCAACTGAATTCAGCCATCCACTCAAAGAGGCAAAAATAGTTCTATGGACAGTCATATACCTGTTCTGAAAACCAAGTCAAGTCTTTACTTTGACTGTGGAGCACGCGGACCCTACTTTGCCTAATAGGTTCTTTTGAAGCAGATTGGACAATATTTTTGCAGTGAAATTCAGCTAACAGGGTAGTCAGAATCAAACAGCAAAATCCATGCATTTGTCTACAGAACGAATCCAAATCCTAGTCTACAGCATTATCCAGAAAAGGTATTAAGCTGGTGAGAGTCTTACGTGCTGCTCACACAAGGCGGATCACAGCTGCAGAATATCTCCCGCCAAATCACATTTCTTAAATGAGAATTATTTCACCAACATCTGCTATGCAAAATTTTTCACCTTCTGGGATTGATCAGAGATAGTTAGCTGGCACCCTATTATCAGCCACCTCTGGAGACTTCCTGGGCCTTAATTAATTTTTCAAATGTTAACCAAACACTTCTAAGGTGTATATTCCTGATTAGAGTACTACACGTGTTCATCAATTGCTCCTAGGGTATAAAGTATACTCTGTGCGTGTTTGAAGTGGGAAGTGTGTGTGCATTCGACTGATGATGCCAAAGTACTTCAAAACAAATCACAATCAAGATAGTCATTTTCAAAGATACAACTTGTAAGATGTGAATTAAAGGTCACTGAATAAGTCCCCTTCCCTCAAAAAATTCACCACCCCAATTATTTTAAATGCACGTAGCAATAAGCAATAAACATTTCTTGAATTGAATGGAATTGAATTGACCCAGAAACAGCAGGATCTTCTCACATTCCGGTAGGCTCCAACTCCAGAGCAGCCAGCACCACAGTGGAGCCTGATTTAGTGTGAAAACAATTCACTACCAAGTCCCCAGGACCCCAAAGTCAGGTTCATACAGGAGTTAAATTACCCCTGCGGAGACTGTGAAGGCAGCCCTTATCCCAAGACTCCAACTTTCTTTTAAATAAGATTTCAGTTTTAGGAAAAGCCATTAAATACTTTAGGATCTTAAGCCTTCATATGCCATATATTTTATCTGCTTCATTTTTTTTAATCTCTCACTTGGGGCAAAAAAAGGTTTTGAAAATTGCCAGAGTTTTGCTCTGAAAAAGAAAAAAATTATGATTTTTGAAGAGAGAAAAATTATTCACATTTGATAGCTGTTGTTGTAAGGACGTCCAGAAATCTGGAATAACCTCCCTCCAAAGCTCATTGACTTTTACTGCTGGCAGACAATGGAAATGTGGCATGTCCTTAGTGTTTAGCTTGGTGGGACATTTGTGCTCGGCTCCCAAACTCCGCAACTGCTGGGAAGCCTGCCAACCCCGAGTGTTCCCTGCCAGATCTAATCTATCTCACAACTAACCTCTTCTTAGCTGGAGATCTATTTCTCATACCTAAATATTGAGAAGGGCCATGGTTACAGACAGAAGCTTCTTTAGTTCTCATATTTGGAATTCACTCCATCCTCTTGATACTTAGCAGCCAAAGCAATTCGATCTCAAATCAACATTCCCAGTGCGTGAAGCGTCGATATGAGTCAAGGAACACCCAACAGTGCAAGGCGAAACTTTAACCAAACCACTGGCCTGTACTGCCATAAGCTTCTTTCAATCCTTGCTTGAAAAGATTCCCTTTAACTCCTACTTCAACTCAGATAATTCTCCATGAATAACACTAGCATTAAATAACATTGGAGTAAAATTACTTACGTATGCTTCTGTCCCACAATCATGCAAAACCCTTTAAAACCAAAAGATTCACAGTTGTATCGTTAGCACCTATCATTGTGCCTGGCAGGTTGCCAGAGTTTTTGGATCCAGGGGTCTTTAAATATTGTGTGCTGATTCTTCTCTGTGCAAGATACTTTATCAGTCCGCCAAAGTTGCCCAGTGACTCCCTAGGCCCAAAGGATATGAAACTCAGGCCACAAATCCATCCGGCGCAGGAAAAAAGTGACTTCTCGGCCGGGCACGGTGGCTCACGCCTGTAATCCCAGCATTTTGGGAAGCGGAGGCTGGCGGATCACGAGGTCAGGAGATCGAGACCATCCTGGCTAACGCGGTGAAACCCCGTCTCTACTAAAAATACAAAAAAATTAGCCAGGCGTGGCGGCGGGCCCCTGTAGTCCCAGCTGCTGGGGAGGCTGAGAAGAAAGAATGGCATGAACCTGGGAGGCGGAGCTTGCAGTGAGCCGAGATCGCGCCACTGCACTCCAGCCTGGGAGACAGAGCAAGACTCCGTCTCAAAAAAAAAAAAAAAGAGTGACTTCTCTCCCATGATTTAAATATCAGAGGAGATGTGCAAGACAGAAGGTTGGCTATTTCCAGTGTTCTGTATTTAAATGGCAAGTATAAGTCTACAAAGATTAGAAAGGGTGTGAGTCTCCTACCAGGCAGGGAAGGTGCCTGGTAACTTGGGCAGGAGGGTCAGCCAGAGAAGGAATGTCGACAAGACAGGCTTCCCCAAATTCATGCCATGCCTTGCACTGGCTCTCGAATTAAGAAAATTTAAAAGCAAAGGAAATAACCAATTTCAAAAACAAAAGAGAACGCAGAAAATATATTTTTAAAATACAGGATTTCTCTGATAAAAGCAGAAAGGGTAAATCACTGTGGTTAACATAAGGCAATTTTCCTAACTCTGCCACTATTTGAATACTGGATTAGCTATTAGCCTTCCAGTTAATAGTATATACATACTAAATATGATTATGTGTAAAAGTGGATGGATGGATAGATGATCTGCCTTAACTTCAAAACAATAGTGAGATCGGTATGATTACATGGACTAAAAAAGAAAAGCTGCTTGAAATGAAGTAATTCCATACTGATGATCTCAGGCATGAGGGAGCAAACGACTTTGAATGTGATGTGAGCGCTGCGTTTCATATGTTGGTCTCATGTGTCTTCCCTTTCAGCTCTTAACTGTCAAAGAAATTAGATGAAAACATAAAAGCTGACCCCAGGAGGCCGGGCACGGTGGCTCACGCCTGCAATCCCAGCACTTTGGGAGGCCGAGGGGGGCGGATCACGAGGTCTGGAATTCAAGCCAGCCTGACCAATATGGTGAAACGCCATCTCTACTAAAAATACAAAAATTAGCTGGGCGTGGTGGCGTGCACCTGTAGTCCCAACTACTAGGGAGGCAGGAGAATCGCTTGAACCTGGGAGGTGGAGGTTGCACTGAGCTCGCACCACTGCACTCCAGCCTGGGCGACAGAGCGAGACTCCGTCTCAAACAAAACAAACAAACAACAACAACAAAAAAAGCTGAAACCTGGTAACCTAACCTTTATGTGCTCAAAGTCCAAAGAGGGAGAGAAATCACAATAATAAGAAAAGAGAAAAAGAGGAGGACACCCAATTGAAAGAAGCTATTTTGTTCAAAGACATAGAAATTAGCATATAAAGAAATTTACTGTTAAAAAAAAATCACTCACATTCAAGGTGATAACATATTGAGGTCTATACATTGCAGCAATAACTAAAGCAAAAGATAGGAATTAACCTTCCCCAAACAACTGCAATTGCACAAGGTATAGGATTGTTAGATAAAATACAGGACCCACCGCTAAATTTCAATTTCAGAAAAACAATGATTCTTTTAGTCTAAGTCTCTCCCAAATATTTCGTGAGGTATGATTCTACTAAAATATTTTTTATTGTTTGTCAAAAATCTAGATTTAACTGGATATCCTGCATTTTCACTTGCTAAATCCAGCAGTCCTACCTATGTGTCCATCTATATCTGAATTTCTAAACACCTACAAAAATATCATTCAGCTTGTCATAAAATCACACTCAAATGCCCATACTCTGACAGCTGTTCAGATGCTAATACACAGTTTCCTGCCATTTCCAGCAAAAAAAAAAAATTGAGCCACAATTACTTCCTGTATTTTAAAGTGATGGCAACAAAAGCATATCAGGAAAAAAATAATCAGAATTCTTCTCACCCTCCAGTGCTTGAGTCCTGGCCATGCTCTCTCTCTTGCTTTTTATAGTGAATCAGCAGTTCCAAGGGTAAAATTGCCTCAAGAAGTTCCAGGGCGTGAATCGGATTAAGTGAGTGGGCCACATTGTGTACCAAATTTAGAAGAGGATATGCAAACACTTAGTAATCAAAATCAATAACATTGTAATGTAATATTGTTAATAAACTTGATTCTTTAGAGGAGTTTTAGGTTCATAGCAATATTGAATCGAAGCAATGTTGCAGGTACAGGGATAGCCCACAGGCCCCTGCCTACACGCATGCACAGCCTCCCCCATTAACAACATCCCCCCACTGGAATGGTACAAGGCTTACAATTGATACATCATGAGCACCCACAGTTCAGAATTTACGCGAGGGCTCACTCTTGGTGTGGTTCATTCTCCGTGTCTAGACACACGTATAATGGCATGCATCCACCCTTATAGTATCATACAGAGTAGTTTAACTGCCCTAAAAGTCCCCTATGTTCCACCTGTTCATTCCTCCCTCTCCTGTAACCCTTGGCAACCACCGATTCTTTTACTGTGTCCATAGTTTTGCCTTTTCCAGAATGTCATATAGTTGGAATTATGGCATATAGCCTTTTTAGATTGGCTTCTTTCACTCAGTAACATGTATTTAAGTTTCCTCCATGTCTTTCCATAGCTGGATAGCTCATTTCTTTTTAGCACTGAATATTTCATTGTCTGGATGTACTACAGTTGTTTTATACATTTATCTACTGAAGGACATCTTGCATACTTCCAAGTTTTGGCAATTATGGATAAAGCTGCTATAAACATTTATGTGCAAGTTTTTGTGTGATTATAAGTTTTCAGCTCCTTTGGGTAAATACCAAATATATTTTAAAATCAAAATTAATGCAAAAACTTCATGATTCACAAAATATCAAAAATTGGAATCAAAATAGGATCTGCACACAAGTATTTGCATGACTACTCCTCACTTGCCTCTCCTTAATCCTGGCCCTGGTTGTTAACCTTTGAGACACTGATGAACACCTGAGTCACCTTGAAGCTTTTCCTGTTGGCTCAGTAACAGTGATATACCACTCCTCAGCTCCTGTGGCTCAGTTGCTGTGCGTGGTTATCTTTGTAAGCTGGACGGAGACACCCTGAAACCAGTCCACGGCCACCACCCTCATCAGGCTGCAGAGAGCACAGCAGAGCTACATCTAAAAACACACCATTTCTGTTGCAACCATCATAGATGCATTTTCTGACCAATAGAAATAAAATGTCTTCATAAAGAGATTTTTTTTCTACTTTACATTAAAATGCTGTATGGACAAGCAATGACTCCATGACGTCTAAGATTGTGTCTTAAATTGTAACACACATCTAACATCTTAGCCAGAAAGTTGTCTTTCAAGGTGAAAATATGGAATGTTTGGTTGCCCTTATTTTACAAACAGATAGTCCTTTTTCTGCATATTGGTATGGACAGTATAAATAAACATACAACCTGAAACCATGCAACGTAATCTTAATAATCAATGTAAAAAATTATGATTGTTCCATGACTTTTAAAACGTTGGGGCAAAAGATATGAACAGAAAATTCTCAAAAGAAGACATTTATGCAGCCATCAAACATATGAAAAAAAGCTCATCATCACTGGTCATTAGAGAAATGCAAATCAAAACCACAATGAGACACCATCACATGCCAGTTAGAATGGCAACCATTAAAAAGTCAGGAAACAACAGATGCTGGAGAGAATGTGGAGCAATAGGAACACTTTTACACTGTTGTTGGGAGTGTAAATTCGTTCAACCATTGTGGAAGACAGTATCATGATTCCTCAAGGATCCAGAACCAGAAATACCATTTGACTCAACAATCCCATTACTGAGTATATACCCAAAGGATTACAAATCATTCTACTATAAAGACACATGCACACATATGTTTATTGCAGCACCATTTACAATAGCAAAGACCTGGAACCAACCCAAAAGCCCATCACTGATAGGATGGGTAAAGAAAATGTGGCACATATACACCATGGAATACTATGCAGTCATAAAAAAGAATGAGTTCATGTCCTTTGCAGGGACATGGATGAAGCTGGAAGCCATCTTTCTCAGAAAACACACACAGGAACAGAAAACCAAACACCACATGTTCTCACTCATAAGCGGGAGTTAAACAATGATAACACATGGACACAGGGAGGGGAACATCACACGCCAGGGCCTGTCACAGGGTAGGAGGCAAGGAGAGGGAAAGCATTAGGACAAATACCTAATACCTAGATGACGGGTTGATGGGTGCAGCAAACCACCATTGCACATGTATACCTATGTAACAAACCTGCATGTTCTGCACATGTATCCCAGAACTTAAAGTATCATAATAAAAAAATAAATAAAAAACTTTCTTACTGCTTATTATAAATGCATATGGAAATAAAAAATTAGTTAAGCTACTATTTATTTGAAACAGAAACATGGAGAATGTTATTTCTTTGTAAAAACAAACAAACAAAAACAAATAAAACAACTTCAGCAATTCCTTTTCTGGGTATATACTCAAAGGAAATTAAGTCAACATCTCATAGAGATAAATCTGCATTCCATTGTCTATTGCAGCATTATTCCTAATACCCAAAATTTGGAAACAACCTAAGCGTCCATCAATGGGTGAATAAAGAAATTATGCTATACATAATGCAATATTATTCAGCTTAAAAAAAATCCTGCCATTTGTCACAAAATGGATGGATCAGGAGGAGGACATTATTCTAAGTGAAATAAGCCAGACACAGAAAGAAAAATACTACATGATCTAACTTATATATGGAATCTAAAAAATGTTGAATACCTAGAAATAGAGAGTAGAATGGTGGTTGGTGGAGATGTGATGGGGGTGGCAGGTCAAAGGGTACAAACTTGTAGTTATGTAGGATGAATAAGTCCAGATACCTCATGTCCAGCATGAGGATAAAGATAATATTGTACGCTGGAAATTTCCTAAGAGCATAGATTTTAGGTGCTTTTATCACATACACAAAAAATGGTAACTATGTAAGATGATGATATGTTGATTTGCTTGACTGTAGTAACCATTTCGCTATGTATATCAAAACATTATGTTGTACACCTAAATATACATAATTTAATCAAAACATTATGTTGTACACTTAAATATATATAATTTTAAAAGGAAATAAAAAACCTACTTATAATCACCCCACCATTAAGAAAAGAAAAAATAAAAACTTACCAAAAGTAGTTTAAACAGTGCTTGCCTTCTTCTCATGTGATAATTGACAACATGGAGTGAGTATCTTTGCTATGTCTTGGTGAATTATCATAATCTTTTCGAAGTTTGGATGGGCTTTGAACACTATCCTTTATGCTTCCAATGTCATGAAATATCTCCAAGAGTTCCTCTAATGTAAAGTTTTTTGCCAGCATCACTTCCTCTGGGACATCATCATCCTTTTTGTCACAACCACTCTCCTCATTCATGTCGGTAAGTTCTTGGTCACTAAGTTCCCCTGATTGCAGTGTCCACGTGGTGGATACACGGTGGAGATGGCCACATCTATACCTTCTAAAATTCCATTTACTTTTCACGCAAACTTTACTCTTTACCTTGTCACTTTCTATTCTCCTCTGGACTGTGATCTCTGTTGGTCAGTTTCCACTTCCTATTATTTAGTTTTGCGAAATGTCATGTGGGTTTATCACTGAAGACAAGGAAGCAACACAACCACATGCTTACTCCTTTTAACTGATGCATGGTGACCAATCACCAGCAGATTTCAAAAGAAGTGATGTGATTGGTCATTGATCATCTTTTATTTGTGTAGTGATTCATGGACTAAAGAGCTAGCAGTGAAGTGTGTACTTTATGGGGTTATGCATAGTTAATATACTGTGTGAAGTTTAAGCCATACTGTGAGTGCTACTTAACTAGACTATGGTAACTGAAATTCATGCATATTGGAACTATGCAAAGTAAGAACTGCCTATATTCTAATCTCTTGCTTAATACTTCTAGCATTAAAATAGAATTGACTGAATATACAAGTTACATAATTGAATTTAGCATATTTTTCTCCTATTACCATTCAAAACATATTTTATACAAAATATGTTTTCTTGGTTCCTCATCCCTTTCCCTTTCCAAAATAATATTAACATTCTTATAAACTTTTCCATACTAACATATCATAGAGAATGAAAAAGCCAATTCCTGAGGCCCGTACTCTCTCCCAGACAGCATGCACATGGTGTTGTATAACCATTCAACAGCCATGCTGAGGTCAACACCATTCCAACACAGTATGCCTTTCTAAGATTAGAGCCTAGAAAATTTCAAACTGTATTTCATAGTCTCCCCTAAAGCAAGGAGTTTGCATGTGAACTAACATCTACTAAGCAGATATAGCCGCTGAGACTTGGAAGATGGAAGTCGGCACCATGTGCTTCAAGCTCTTCTGTGGTCTCCTGTGATGGTGGTGGCAGAAGAGGTTTTCTTAAGGTTCAGTCCCTAGTTTTCTGGTTGCCAAGAAGCAGGTACAGCGGCAACAGTGGATTCCACTGGAAGAGTCCCATGTCATAGCACAGTATACACGCTTGGTTATCTGACACTCCAGGAAATTACATAAGCAACCTTATATCCCATAATAAATCCCTTTAGGCTGTAAACAGCTAGAGTGGAAATTATTATTTGCAGTGAACACCATGAGAGATACAGGTGTTAATTCGCAGATTAGTTTTAATGATGCTCCATATCCAACCTCTTTATTTCCTGTGTATGTTTTTCTAAGAGATAAAAACAATTTAAATGAAAAATAAATTGTCTCAGATACTAAGTAAAAGTAGTTCAACCCAAATCCCATGAACTATGCATGTACTATCTTCAGCTCATCCAACTTCTTAAACTTAAATCAATGAGGCAGAAAATTCAGACACTTTTAAATTCAAATGTTTTGATTTTCCTATTTGATTAAAAATTGGCTCCCTGAGCACCAAATTTCTAGTTCCTTATGCCTGCCAAGGATAATTTTCTTCTAAAATTAGAACCCACATCTTCTATTACTTGCCATGCCTAACAAAGCAAGCAACACAAAGCAAAGAGTCTAGGTTAAAAACAAGCAAAGGTTGTACAAAAAAATAGTAAGAAATTGGCCACTTTATCCATTCAAAAGAGAAAAACCACAGCTAGATTTTAAAGAGAAGAAAATAAATAAATAAATAAATAAATAAATATAAATCAATGTCTTTTAAAATGTCCTAGGAACATTTATTTCCAGTAAAACCTCGGGGTTTTTTTTTAATCTAAAATGTTGAAAGCCGTGGGTTTCATACCTTTCTCCCTGCTGTATGATAACTAATGTTTAGAGTCAGAGTTAGGAAGATAAAAGACTTTTACCGTTTTATCCACATTCTGATACCAACTACGTCTGTGATTTCAGATCAGTCATTGAACACTGAGTCTTTACTTCCCAACCTATAAAATGAGGACTGTGGTCTAAGTCATCTCTAAGATTTCTTTCAGTGCAAACACGGTTTCTTTGTATGACTTCCAGTGTAAAATGCGTATATTGCCAGAGCCAGAAAATGCCATCAGAGTTATGATCTCCATTGCATGCCTCCATAAGAGAAAAATAGCCACCCTCAGCACTGAATGCTTCCATTTGTAAACAATAAAATATTTCATTACTCTGGCTTATAAATTTAATTGTATTCTTTTTACCAAGGATATGTTTTCACCTAAATGAATTATTTTTAAACTAATATTGGTTGAGGGATTACTGTTTATCAAATCTTGCCAATGCTTTATGTGTGTGGTCTCATTTGTCATAATACCCTTACGAGGTACTGTTCCTTTTTTTAAATAGATGAAACCACTAAACAGAGAAAGGATAACTGACTTGACCCAGGAAATCGAATTTCTAAACAGAAATGCAATACAATCTTCCCTCACTAACCAACTTCAACTTATTCCTGAAAAGCCTGCCACCAAGTGAAAAACAATTATATAAGAATATTTCCATTTATTTTAATGGGAAGAATCATAATATATTTCATCCAACATAAGATATTCAAATACTTTTATAATTGAACAATGAAAATAAGTTTATGTAAGTAATAAAAATGCAAGTTGGAAGAAAATAAATTTAGTATGTACATAAATTATTGTGAGAAAATACAAGATGCTTGACATGTACTGTCATAAAGGTTTACTGCGTCAAGAAAGCAGGATGTGACTGATGGCTGATGGAGAGAAGGAATGAGGTGGCATACCTCAAAGGTCAATTCTTTCTTATGCACCATTTTAGTCACCAAAATTTTTGACCCGGGGATGGAGGCTCATTATTGTATCTTGCATTCAAAGTACACTTAAAGTTATAGCACAGAAAAAAAAGAAGAAAAAATAAAAGCTAAATACAGTCTTTAAAAACACATTTAAAAAGTGCATGTTTACATCAGACTGAATAGTCAGAGAGGATATGTTTGCTTCGTCTTCCTCATTTGGTCACATATACAAAGGAAAACATATTAGATGCATATTTCCAGGCATTTCATACACTATTTTATAACTAGTGCCTGTTGTGATGAGTAGCAGGTGAGTGTGTCTTTGCTTGGAATATTAATGTTGGAGTATAAATTGCTTATAGCATATTTATTTAAAGAACTTTGGGGTAAAAAGGCCACACACTGACAAAATAAAAGTTGTCTGAAAATGATACAGCTTTTTAATAACTGCAATAGCAAAAACTAGTTCATTGAACAGTAAGTACAAGAGAAAGACTGCATGACCTCACAGCTAATATACAACTCCAAGGTAAGATGGCATTGGCCTGGTAGATAACTATCTGTTAGAAGTAAAGGAATGTGATAGCTTTATGAGGCATAGACTGAGCTAAGCTAAACTACAGGCCCCAGAATTCCCTTTCTGGTATGTTTCTGGTTGGAATGAACTACAAGAGATGTTGTCTCACAAGAGTTGGAGGACAGAAGAGGAAGCAGCAGGGTTTTAGCAGGCACACCTTCTCCCAGGTATTCAACCAAACATGAATCTAGGTACCATTGTAAATGGATTCTGCAGATGTACTTAAAGTCCCCAATAGAGGACTTTAAGTTCATCAATAAAGAGATTATCCTGATTAGGTCATGTCCACTTAGTTAGGGACTTTAAGATAATAGCCCCTAAATGGGTGATCCTGACTTAATCAGTTGTGAGTCCCTCAAAAGACGGCTTAGGTCTTTGCTAAACCCAAAGACCCCAACCAGCAGCTGCAATTGCTCCCCCTTTCCCTTGAATCTTCCTTCCTGACTGCCTGCCTATTAAACATTCACCCAGGCCCCAGGGGCTCTTCCCTTCCTGACTACCTGTCCTGTGATCTCTGGACATGCTTAGCTAGCTGCACTGTTATGTAAGCCAATTCCTCATCATAATCCCCTTAAAATATGTATCTACTGGTTTTGCCTCTTGGATGAACTCCAACTGATACACAGACTATAGCTGTAATTTTAATATTATAGTTGGAAAAACTGTTGCATACATTCTAGAGATGGAAGAAGTTGGCTTATAGGATATGAGAATGGAGTATTAGACTACTTACTTCTATGCATTTTTATCTCACAGACAGAGAGTAAGAAATTAAGTTTGGACAATATTTATAACACATTGAATTTCATACCCTCACTTGGCCCCTATGTCAGAGAGTGACTTGTTCCAACCAATACATGAAGTGGCCTCAGGGAAAAACTACAGAAATTCCATGGCATGCAGGGAATGACAGCAGAACCCTCTTCATTCACTAGCACCAAATTACAACACACTGGCCCTGTGGGTTATAGAGTAACCATTATTACAAATGCATGGATTTATGAAATACATAATGTTAACTACATTAAAATTTTAAAAATAGGCACCTAGTTTAAAAGACTGTAGCAAGTAAATTGAGTTGAGTAGATATCAATAATTCAAGCACAAATGAACTATGGCAAGTGGTAAAACCAATTCTTCCACTCTCGATGCAGGTTCGTCTTCAGCCACAAATCCAGGTGAGAAAAGTGATGACCTAACAGATTTGATGGGGAATTGGAGGGAAACAACTTAATTACCAACAAGACTATTTGAGTTATAGTATAGGTACATACATATACTATGCACATACACATATGCATATGCATATAAAATAGTGAACCTTGTCCTAATTATAAATTTTTCTCAAGATAATATGAAGTCATCATAATTAATGATACTTTTATATTATTTATTTAACTCAAGTTAATCCTAATTAATTTCTTTTTGGTGAACATTTTCTAATGTATATAATATATTAGTACAATAATATATTAGATAATCTAAAAATAAGTAAATAAAAACTGTAGAAACATGCATCCTTTTTAAAGATGCTTTGGGCATAAAAGATTATCTTTCACAAGTTCTAGAATATTAACTTTTTTTCTTTTTTCTCTTATTAGCCTTTGAAGATTGTAATAAAAGATATAAAACAACTGATTCAAATCAGATAATTTCAGACATTCCTTCTAGCTTTAGTCTTTAGTCTATGAATCTCTAGTAGCCTTTTTTTACTTATTATTTCTCAAATTCTGTGGCCCACCACTTCCTGTTAGAAAAACCCTTCTTAACAAATGACCTTCTTACCTTGTCTTCATCTTTTAGCTTCCACAGTGACCAAGTTATGCTTTTCTTTTGCACAATGGGAACCTTTAAATCCACAAGTGACTTATAATCAACCATCTCCTTGAACACTACCCAGCTCCTCATTGTGCTGCGTGGAACACAGATGCCAACCAAGGCCAAGCAACAAGAAATGAAATAAGGAGCTTGGCACCTTCAGGCCATGATGCTCTCAGTACCCCAACCCTGGATTCCCTGACTGGACTTCGACAGAACAATAAATTCTATCTTGCTGATGCCACTATAATTTGAGATTTTGCTGTCACGTGTAGTTTAATTTAGTCTTAACTACATATGCAAATGTTTACATAAAATATTTTTTAATTAAAAAGTAGAATCATAATATATTGACCTGGAGAATAATATCTTGACAACCTTTCTAGGACTGAATATATAGAGCTACTTCATTCTTTTTTTTTTATTATACTTTAAGTTTTAGGGTACATGTGCACATTGTGCAGGTTAGTTACATATGTATACATGTGCCATGCTGGTGCGCTGCACCCACTAACTCGTCATCTAGCATTAGGTATATCTCCCAGTGCTATCCCTCCCCCCTCCCCCCACCCCACAACAGTCCCCAGAGTGTGATGTTCCCCTTCCTGTGTCCATGTGATCTCATTGTTCAATTCCCACCTATGAGTGAGAATATGCGGTGTTTGGTTTTTTGTTCTTGCGATAGTTTACTGAGAATGATGATTTCCAATTTCATCCATGTCCCTACAAAGGACATGAACTCATCATTTTTTATGGCTGCATAGTATTCCATGGTGTATATGTGCCACATTTTCTTAATCCAGTCTATCATTGTTGGACATTTGGGTTGGTTCCAAGTCTTTGCTATTGTGAATAATGCCGCAATAAACATACGTGTGCATGTGTCTTTATAGCAGCATGATTTATAGTCATTTGGGTATATACCCAGTAATGGGATGGCTGGGTCAAATGGTATTTCTAGTTCTAGATCCCTGAGGAATCGCCACACTGACTTCCACAATGGTTGAACTAGTTTACAGTCCCACCAACAGTGTAAAAGTGTTCCTATTTCTCCACATCCTCTCCAGCACCTGTTGTTTCCTGACTTTTTAATGATTACCATTCTAACCGGTGTGAGATGGTAACTCATTGTGGTTTTGATTTGCATTTCTCTGATGGCCAGTGATGATGAGCATTTTTTGATGTGTTACTTCATTCTTTTAAATGGCCGCATCTGTTCAATTAAAATAGCATGTATAGAGAGTGTGTACACCATAGTTTATTTAACCATCTCTGTTAAGCTTGTTTCACAGCTCTGGTTATCATAAACAAAAGCCCCAGTCAACATCCTCAAAGGTGTTTCTTTCTACACGTATAGAAATATCCCACTCAGATTAATTTCATAGTGTAATTATTGAGTCCAAAAGTATTCATATTTCCAATGAACTCCAAGTTGCCTTTCTAAATATATTCCCCTTTTTTTCTCCAATCTTTAGTAAACCAGTTGTCAGTGGAAGTAGTATGCATCAACCTAATCTGCTTTTTTTGAATTTTATAAACTCCTTAAAAGCTCTTTTTTCCAGATGAAAAATTCTCCGTACTTTACTGTGTAGCATAGTTTTCACACATTTCATTCTCATAATAGCTAACTCTAGTTTATTAATATTTCTTAAATATGCCAACCAAAACTGTTCATATTACTACAAGCCAAGAGCTGGAACTTTTTTTTCTATAAAGGTCCAGAAGTAAATATTTTAGGCTTTGTGGGTTAAGTCAACTCTGTCATAACCATTCAACTCTGGCATTGAAGCATAAAACTACCCTAGACTATATGAAAACAAATGCATGTGACTATGTTCCAATAAAACTTTATTTACAAAAACAGACAGTGGGCCAGATTTGGGCCATGGGCTATAGTTTGTTATAAATTATAGTTTCACTATAATTTACCTTGATCTGAAAAACAGAACTAATGACTAGTGAGGAATTAGCTATGTATAGAAGAAAATTAAATTTCATTTACTGCCTAACACACAGTGGGTGCACACTGTTTGTTGAATTAATAAGTAGGAAAGTTATGTATGAGATATGTGAATAATCCCACACTTAACATAAAAGAAGAATGCATTTGAAAAAATATATACATTAAAAGCAAAAAATAGTAATATCTTCCCAGTGTTTCCACTAAGATGTAAGAATAGGTGCATTATTAAAAAAAAAAAAAAAGGAGTGGGATTCATAATGGAAAATATGTTGAGAGGAATGTAAAGATGAAAAAGGAGCTGGCTGAAGAAGCCCAAAATAAAATCACAAAATTTAAATCTACTCTCAAGGAATAAGGTATAGAATTAAGATGTATTCTATCATTTTTAATTTTCAAAATACAAATGAGATTAAATGGTTTTCTGTCTAATTCAGCACTTCTCTAATGACTTAGCAAAGAGTAGTATTAACTCAAATACGCTTCAATTGAGTGCCTACCATATGCCAGTCACTGGGTAAGGAACCCTCCATCATTGTCTCATTCAATAACAACAACGATATGAATTCATAGGGTTTTTTCCTTCCATTTTATAGATCATAAAATGAGAGCTAAGAGGAGTTAAGTCACTGTACCAGTGTCACAAAACAAGTGTATTACTTAGAGTCATGCTCCCTATTCAAAAACTGGGCACAAATGGTTAACTGGCCAAAATATATAAAATATGCAAAATAGCTAGCTATTTCAGCTATCTTTGGTACATATTAACAGCTACTTTATATTATCTCATGATTCTGTGGGTAGACTGGTGGGTTCTACTGCTCCCTGTGATCCCTGATGGGCTGCAGTTTTCCGAAGGTTTGACTGAGCTGGCTCTTTCCCATACTAGAAAATTGCCCTGGCTGTAGTCTAGGAAGTCAGTTGGAGTTCTCAACCAGAGAGCCTCACTTCTTCTCTACGTTGTCTCTCCACATGGCATGGGCTTCTCACAGTATGGTGTCTGTGTTGCAAGAAGCAGGAAGTGAAATGTGCCAGACCATTTGTGTCCTGACTTAGAACATTTTTTTCTGCTGCATCCTATTAGTCAAAGCCAATCAAAGCTAACACAGATTCAAGAACAGGGAAATGAGCTCTACCCTTTGATGTGAAACATCAAGATGTGAAACAAGTGTATACAAAAGTGAAGAAATTACTGGTGGCCATCTTTGGAGATAATATCGCAAAATAAATTATTATAAATATAAGCAAGAAATAAACACAAAATGAAGTATCTGTCATTTATATATGACAGTCCAAGCTGAAGGATGCCTGGTCATCAGACAGCTCTCCTCTATGCAGTGATTCAGAGACAAGGTCCTTTCCACAATTTACAGGCTCATAATCATTTTCATCTAGGAAGGGGAGGAGAGGAAAGCATAGAGAAGGCACCCGCTTCTTAAAGCCTCCAAGGAAGTGATATACATTAATTCCAAGGACAATCATAATCAGTAATCATACAACCACACCTAGATATGTGCAGGCCAGCAAATCTCCTTAGTCACTGGCTGGACAACTGTTCCATCATTCTCCCCTCTTTTTCAACAAAACCAACTTGGCTGACCATCTTAGTCAAGGCTAATAGTAAAAGAAAAAACCAGGACTGGAGCCTAGATCTATATAACTCTAGAACACAGGTTCTCTCCATCATGCCTACAGAAAAGAGGAGTCCCTACTCTAGGGACCTTATAGAGGAGGACAAGTGAACTGAGTAAAAATTATGGTATAATAATTACCACAATTAAGATAGACATTGGATCTATGGGAGTAGATTTTGGCATAGAAGAATATGAAGAGTAGCAGAAGACAAGCTTTGAGAAATAAGAAATAAGAAGGAGGCAGATGAGGAAAGACTCTATTGTAATGATAATGTATTTTTAAAAACCATGGAATGATTTTAATGAGGGGGAATGATCTGGTAAGTATTTGGAAATATTATTCGATTCATATAATCCAACATAAAGATTAAACAATAGGTCTTCAATAATACCTTGAATTATTCTATCATGATGAAGGTAATTTACCTGGGTAAGAAGATATTCTCATGAAAAGGATGCAAATTGTCTCTATTATTTACACGTTGTACATCATTTCTCTTCTAACCTATCTATGCTATTTTTTCTAGCATGAAGATCATTCTTCTTAGTAGAAAAGATAACCATAAAATATAATTTGAAAAGTGTTTTTCCCTTACAAAAATAGGGTTTGTTCTTTTTGTTTCACATAGCTTTACCTTTTAAAATATCCACAGCAATTTTTAGCATTAATTCCAACTTAAATTATCAAGTAAAGTATCAGGAAGCACTTGAGATAGTGTTTAAAGATGAAGCTGATGGCCTAGCAATGAAGTGAAGGGCATGCAACCATGAATTCCCATCTGATCCCTTTAGAAAAAGCTGAGAAACAGATGTGCTCAAAGATAGCTGCGCAGAAACATAGTTTAAAATATGGCAAAAATATGTTAAGGCCACATCCAGGAGTTCCTAGAATAACTTAGAAATTTTACTTTATGCAGAAGCATTGAACGGCATTGTGGAGATCCAACCTCTCCAAGCTGAGTTTTTAGAGAAAAACTAAGTATGGTTTGGATGAATATAAGAACTAAAATTAAGATTCCTAGACCAGTTACGAGTTTATTACAGCCATTAAGGTGAGGGATCTGAAGGGCGGACTAAGCAGTGGCAGGGGAGCACACTCAGAGTTGAGCACTGCAAGAGAAGCTGGGGAACATGAAGTCAATGCTGAGGATTCTCATCAATGAAACCCAATGGTAATGCCATGGACCCAGGTAGGCTGCACTTGAACTTGGGAAGTTTAGGAGGCAAATATTTTTAACAATTTGAAATACATTCTGCCAAGGCATCAAAATAGAATATTGAGGAAAATATTAGAAATTCACATCTGATGATGAGGAAAGAGACCAAGGTCACGTAAGTTTAAGGGCAAGAATAAGTGGCCCTGCTTTCCTAGCTACTGGTTCCTGGAAACCATTTTTTAGCGCTATCTTCTGAGCTCTAGCTGACAGTTTCCCACATACATGTGGTTTACTTGCTTGGGATTTTCACGGTGAAGGCAGTCTGTGTCTGTGTGTGTTTGTGTGTGTGTGTGTGTGTGTGCATTTTTTTCTTGATTATTGGGAGAAAATTAACTAACCGGAAATGAAAACAATACAAATTATTGACTCAGGAGTTGCCAAGTTACTGGTTTAATCCCTAAGACACTCAGCACAGTAACAACTGAATTCTCCATAACATGATGAATATATTTTCTCACACAGTAAAAATTGCCACCTAACACAAATTCTTTTCCATTACTCTCACTCGACCTTTACTTGTAATCTAAAGGATTACTACACAGCAGAAAAAGCACCTAGTCACTGTGACTATATAAAATTAACTTTTTATATCCCCAAAATCACAAATTCCCACAGATCAAAGCACTGACTCCTGGATAAAATATAATAAATTCTGATGTGATCATGAAACCAAAGTGTTCAATGTGATTATAAAATTTGAAGTTAATAAAAGTCATGTGAAATAATCCCCTATATATAGAACCCTACTGATTTACATTTTAATGAAAACTAAGCATTACTTAGGAAAGGTGGACTTTTAAAAGCATATGAAAAGAAATTTATTTCAGAACGCAGGCCTGCAGTTCTGAAAACTCTTCTAGTCTTTTAAAACATACACCCTCAGAAGTTCTTCAGAGACCTAGAATTTGTAGGCATACTTCAGTTTTCCTATCCTTACTCCTTATCTCCTTTTTTTAAATCCTAATTTACAGCATTTGTAAAGCCCAGATAGGATGAAAGTAATGTAAACAGGCAGCTATGGGCAGATTTTGTTGTAAATATAGAAACTAAAGGCTTGGAGCGATATCTGAATCCTGTTCGCTTGGCAGTGATGTAGATGTTCAGACAGGACAAATTTTCACTGGAAGGTACAGCTATAAATAAAAATTTTCCCACAGAGAAAGTAACAAAATGTCATCTCTTTCTATATGAGCCTGAAAGTGAGCTAGCTCTTTTCCTCCTCTCTGTTAGTCAGCCTTGAGCTGGGCTTTCTCATCTTTAAATAAGAGACATCTATTTTTATTTTATTTTTAGTTCTCTTCTCTCAACTTTTATTTTAAGTTCAGGGAGTACATGTGCAGGTTTGTTGCATGGGTAAACTGTGTGTCACTGGGGTTTGGTGTACAAATGATGCCATCACCAGGCAGTGAGCATGGTGAGATGTTTGTATCCTCATCCTCTGCCCACCTTCCGCCTTCAAGTAAGCCTCAATGTCTGTTGTTCCCTTCCTTGTGTCTATGTGTACTCAATGTTTAGTTCCCACTTATAAGTGAGAACATAGGGTATTTGGTTTTCTATTCCTGCATTAATTCACTTAGGATAATGGCCTCTGGCTCCACCTATGTTGCTGCAAATGGCATGATTTCATTTTTATGGCTGTGTAGTATTCCATGGCGTATATGTACCACATCTGCTTTATGAACATACAGATGCATGTGTCTTTTTGGTAGCATGATTTATATTCCTTTGGGCATAACCCAATAATGGGATTGCTGGGTGGAACAGTAGCTCTGTTTTAAGTTCTTTGAGAAATCTCTAAACTGCTTTCCACAATGGCTGAACTTATATACATTCCCACCAGCAGTATATAAGCATTCCCTTTTCTCTGCAACCTCAAAAACTTTATGACAGTCTCCAAAAGCAATTGAAACAAAAATAGACAAGTGGGACATAATTAAACTAAAGAGCTTCTGGGCAGCAAAAGAAACTGTCAACAGAATAAACAGACAGTCCACAGAATGGGAGAAAATATTTGCAAGCTATGCATTCCACAAAGGTCTCATACCCACCCAGCATCTGTAAGGAACTTAAACAAATCAACAAGCAAAACACAAACAACCACATTTAAAAATGGGCAAACAACATGAACAGACATTTTTCAAAAGAAGACATACATGAGGCCACAAGTATATGAAAAAATGCTCAGCATCACTGATCGTTAGAGAAATGTAAATCAAAACCACAATGAGATACCGTCTCTCACCAATCAGAATGTCCATTGCAGTCAAAAAATACATGAGACACATTTAAAGTCCTAGTTACAATCTGAAGCAAAACACCTCACTAGTAATGTGAGCTCAGCCATTTTATAAGTAACTTGTCAGAGAAACTTAAAGACATCTCAGCTAGTGGACCTAAGTGAAGACCTTGAGGACCATAAAGGAACCTTTCATTGGTCCAGAATCCATCACCACAGCAGTCATCTCACACAGAGGAAGCCACTGCCCTCTCCTGTGTCCTATCACCTTTGCAGTCTCCACGGTGATGATAATCATTTACAACCATTTTACCAAGATGAAAACTGGTTCAGAGAACTGACCAGTCATGCAACTTGTGGGGGCTCCTTGGTTGAAAGAAGTTATAACTCAGAAATAATAAAGAACTACACCACTTTTCTTTTCTTTCTCTTAATTTAACTTTATTTTAAGTTCCAGGATACAGTGCAGGACATGCAGGCTTGTTACATAGGTAAACAACTGCTATGGTGGTTTGCCGAACCTATCAACCTGTCACCTAGGTATTAAGCCCTGCATACATTAGCTATTTCTCCTGATGTCCTCCTTCTCCTCACCCCGTGAACAGGCCCCAGGGTGTGTTCTTTCCCTCCCTGTGTCCATGTGTTCTCATTGTTCAGCTCCCACGTATAAGTGAGAACATGCTGTGTTTGATTTTCTGTTTCTGTGTCAGTTTGCTGAGGATAATGGCTTCCAGCTCCATCCATGTCCCTGCAAAGGACATGATCTCATTCCTTTTTTGGCTACATAGTATTCCACGGTGTGTATGTACCACATTTTCTTTATCCAGTCCATCACTGATGGGCATTTGGGTTGATTCCACATCTTTGTCATTGTCGATAATGCTGCATTCTATTTATAGAATGGTGTATATTCCTTTAGGTATATACCAAGTAATGGGATTGCTGGGTCAAATGGTATGTCTGGTTCTAGATCCTTGAGGAATCACCACACTGTCTTCCACAATGGTTGAACTAATTTACATTCCAACCAAGAGTGTAGAAGTGTTCCCATTCCTCCACAGCCTTGTCAGCATCTGTTGTTTCTTGACTTTTTGATAATCACCATTCTGACTGGTGTGAGATAGCTATACCACTTTTCAAGGGGGAGGAAACGATCCTCTTCAATTGGAAATGTATGTGATCCATATATTTTTAAGAACTAAGGAGCTGAAAAATGATCAGTGTTGACAGAAGGAAGGAGAAGTGGCATTATAGCCTGGTGGCAGATTAAGGCAGCAGAGTTAGAGGACAAAACCAAAAATTTGAGTTATCCAGATAATCAGCACATTGAACTGGCCTAGTGGAGATGAAGAAGTTGATTGAGGAATAGAGACTTCACTTTGGCATCCATCCTGAGGGCTCTGTAAGTGATCTAAAACAAGTCCCACAGCACCTGAAGCACTTGTCTATGTTGTCCCACTTGTCTATGTTTTTCAGGCTTTCAAGAGGCAAACCCCCTTTTTACAAACATCAAAATCTCATATCCTCTATTTATGGTATAGATTATGGTAATTGTTTCGCAGTTGTATACTTATCTCCAAATTTATCAAGTTATATACATTAAATATGTACAGCTATTTCATGTCAGTTATACTTCCATGAAGTGGTGTTTTTAACAAATATAAAAAATAAAATTTTGTATTTTCATTTAATACAGAATTGTATAAAATATAGGTATTTCTGCTTTTTGAGATATACAATTATATTAAATGTAATGTGTCAATCTATACCAGTCATTCTCAGATAATGCAATTTGCCCTTCTATGATCGTCTTCTAGACTCTAATAGTCAATGGATATGTCTTTCTAGGTGATTATAGGTGCTAATTTAATTAGCTGTTATGCTGCTGCATGCTAGCAATGTAGATTGGATGAAAATTGTCAACTGTAGATTCTGATTTGGGAGCCAACCCCATAGACACTTGCTTTTTTGCCACAGTTTCCAGAGTTCCGATTTCCCAAAGAAACAAATCTGATTGTATCACATACTCACTTTATAAACCCTCACCTCCTTCCTATGGCCTTAAGGATGAATTCCAAACCTAATGCAACAAACACAATCCTTCACAGTTGGCCCAAACTTGCCGTTTTAATCGCACCCCCCATGACTAACATATTTTTTACACAACCTGAGCTCTAACCAAAATGAGCCTCCTGTCCATTTATGACTTGTCTGTACAGTCTATTATCTCTACCAGGAATAAAAGCACGTTCTTTGCTCCCTGTTGCAAAATGTGTGCTCTTTCTTCGCAATTCTGCTCAAAGTTCACAACTTTTCTTGGGCCCTCCACAACTCCTCTAAGCAAAAATGGCCACACTGTCCGCTCCCCACCCCCCACATATCCTTCTATAGCATTCATCAAATTCTGTTTCTAGATAACCCCTTACATATCTGCGTCTTCCTTTCCACAGTCCTTGGAGACAGGACTTCTTACTCATTTTTTTCCCAAATAAGAATCCAATAAATGTTTGTAGAGTAAGAAATGAGTCAATGAATGAATGAGAAGTGAGATCCATAAGGAGAAAGATGCATGTCCGAGGGGGCGGAGGGTATGTGAACCCCTACACTAGCATGCTCACCTATTCATAAGAGCACTGATCCTCTGTGAAAGCCGAAGTGTTTTCTGGTTGAGAACAGAAGCTCTTACAGTACATTGAAACTGTACTAGCAGTAGATTCAAATGTGTTTGAATTTATAATGGTTCATGAAGTAACTATTACTTAGAAAGAAGGATTGTTTACTTTTTTAAATCTCCTTTTTAACAAACACTTACATGACACTTACCACGTGCCCACTACTGTTCTAAGCACTTTACAACCATTAACTCATGTAATCACCACAACTGTCCTTGTAAGGCAGATGCTATTATTATCATCCTCATTTTACAGATGGGTAAACTGAGTCACCAGATACTCATGTGAATTCCCTAAGCTCTGACAATTAGCAAGTAAGAAGCTAACATTAGAATACATACCAGTGGCTTTAAAGTCCACTTTGATTGTTAATTGATTCATTCACCACCAGACTGTGCCTACAGTGTTTATGTAGTCTAATAACCCAATTAAGGAAAATGGACATTGAAAGAGCAACTTACCAAAGCTATACATAGTACCATCGCATCTAATTCATGACAGAATTGAAATTGTCCTCCACATATTCTGACGTTCAGAGTTGAAGGTCTTTCCTTTTGTTATGTATGAGGCATTGTGCTAGATGCAAAAGGAGAATCAGGATGAGAAAGACACAGTCCCTGCCCTCAAGATGCCTGTAGTTTATACATAAGTTGCTCTTCCAAGCAGAATAAGATCTTCAAAAGTATTATCAACACATTATTGTAATTCAAAGGTGAGTAAAACAGCATCTTATTGTAGAGCTTAGAAAAGACTTATAAGAAGACCTTGAATTTAAGGAGACCCATGAAGCTTAAGTAAAACTATTTAACGAGAGCTGGATCATGGGAATGTGAAAGGTGTGATTGGGAGAAGAGAAGTCCTCTGACCCACCTGGAGCACGCAGGAAAGTTGGGGAGATTGGGCAGCAAGGTTTGAATGATGTCTTTCTCTGAACCACAGTCACACATTCCTGACAGAAATTTATGTCTCGTTGCCATAGCAACTGGAAACCATCAAAGACCTTGAAGCAAGGAAACACCAGGATCAGAACTGCCCTAGATTCAATAAGAGATCCCTATGAAACTTTCAGGGATTAAAAAACTGGGGTAGCTGTAAAAAGCAGAAATAATAATGGGCATCAATTTATATGGCTCAATTCAAATTAGTTTGCAACTAATGAGAATAACTGTCCCCAAATGGTTCCACACACTTCAGCAGGGAGAATATTAATGTGTGATTGGAAAAAAAAAATAAATTTTTAAAATCATACCACTTGGCTATTACGAGATAGACAAAATAACATATGTGCATGCTTGAATTAGGATAAGCAGAGAAAGAGGCCGTTCCTATGTTACATCAATACAAACTGTATACTGAGTCAGCAGAACTAAAAAGTTAGTTAAGTACAAATGAATTAATCAAATCAATTAGCACCAAGTCAATGGAGCAACCGGTGCTGTGAGTTTTTGTTATTCCAATTTTTGTTTTACCTTCAGCTGGAAAGAGGCTTAAGGAAGCTCTTCTAGCTCATGGTATTGGAAATACAGCCAAATCCAAATCAAGTTTATCTATAACTTCCTGCTTTAGGCATGCAATCATTAAATTGAACACTTATATTCAAAACAATGGTTGCAAATAATATTTCAAATATATTACTATGCAGAGGTTAATATGGTGGTTTATTATAATATACTGAAAAACAAATCCCCATCTCAAAAGGGCAAAGTAATGTTTTTTGGACCTAATAGGGAAAGAGAAAAAAAACTTTATATAGGAAATAACAATTGGGCAGATGGACTTTAACAAAAGAGAAATCAAAGCCTGAAAGAATGATGAAGACTTCTCAGTAACCAGGAAACACTTTAATTTTGCAAGTCTCAAACTGGTAATTTTACTGATACCCAATAAGATACATTAGTTGTGGAAAATGATTTATTTTTGCATTCAATTAATTACACTTCAGGCTTCAACTGACCTATTTTTAACAGTAAGCACAGCTGCTTATGTTCATAAATCTAGAAATAAGCCTAGTGCTCCGTCAGCACTTTTGAGTTATAAACTTGGTTTCTGCTATCTACAAATTAAAAAAAAAAAAGAAAAGCCTTTATTAAACCATTGGTGCCAAAGAAGGCAAGGCTAAAATTCTACTCAAACTTTCTACCTAATTCCAGGAACATATGTTAATCCCAACCCAGAAAATGTTAAAGTTAACAAAATTCTTAGATTACCTCATCCCCACTGGATTTTGTCTGGTTAAGAAAACATCTCCTAAGGGGCTGAGTTAGCAGCCACTACATGCTTAAATGCCATTAACTCAAAGGAAAAAATTCAGAAAATATCTAAGGAAATATATGCATTCATACATAGACATACAGAAATCACCCAAATAGGCACTAAACCACATACTCAGAATTTTAAAGAAGTCATGCAAAACTGAAATGGCCAAAAATGTAACATTAGTTGAATCTATCATGCCAGGATCCTAATGAAAACAGCTCCTGAATGGGCTGTTTAATGTGAAATCATGTAGACAGAGCAGGATGATTACTTGAGAGCTGAATGAAGACTGTTGAGTGTATTGTTTACACATCACTAAAATATGCTAAGGCCAGGTGCAGTGGCTCACACCTATAATCCCAGTGGCAGTATTCCTTGAGCCCAGGAGTTCAAGACCAGCCTGGGCAACACAGCAAGACTTTATCTCTACAAAAAGTCAAAAACTTAGCTGGATGTGGTGGTGCACACCTGTGGTCCCAGTTACTCAGGAGGCTGAGTTGGGAGAATCATTTGAGCCCAGGAGGTCAAGGCTGCAGTGAGAGTGAACCTGCCACTGCACTCCAAACTGGGCAACAGAGCGAGAACCTAACTCAAGAAAAAAAATAAAGAAAATTATATATATATACACACACACACACACATATACTGCTATTTTTAATAATAAGTAGTACATGAGAATAAGTCCAATGAAGTTCTGTGGTTAATGACTGGTTTCTCTCACCCAAGCTCCGCAGTCAGAGTCTTCCCCTGGAATGAGAAGGTAACATCTCAGCATGATCCTCTTCTTTCTACAGCATGGGTCTGGCTGATCTCTGTCTCTCGTTGTCTCCATCTTCATGCTTAGCTCCTCCACAGCAAACTAACCACTTCCTTGTACTAAGCCAACATGTTATCATTTGTCTGAAATTGTTCTATGTCCAATGCTTAAGTATATGCTTTCTTCCTTAGCCACCAGTAGGTCTTGTTTTCTATTTCTGCTTCTTTCGATACTGCCTTTTGTTGTTATTTCTAATTACAACAATTAGGAAATCTGTACAATGCTGGAACCACAAGAGGTATGACAATCCTGAGTAATTTCTGTGGAATGGAAATGTGTTTTACAAATGCCTTCTGCAATGACTGTCAGAGAATATATTCTGTATTTTTTCATAATTTTAAAATCAGAAAAAAACGTATTTTGGAGGCAACATGGAAGATGTCTTTTCCAGTGATAAAAAAAAAACCTTTTTTTCTCTTGTTGCATTCTATCACAAGTAACAGAGTGGCTAAAGCAGGATGTTGTAGTTTCAAAATTTCAAATTCACAATGTGTGGATAACATATTAACTTGTTTTCTTTGGGAAATGTTTGAAAGCACAGGAACTGCATTGAGTAGATAACATCATTACTTGTTCTTAACAGATGACTCAGTATGTATTTATCGAACAACTATTATGCATTGAGCAACAACAACAATGTATAAGTCATTGGGAGGTTATGCAAAAAATACAAGATAAGATCTGTGCTCTTATAAAATTGATTATCTGTGTATGAGGATAAGAAACAAATTCATGAAAAGATAAACAACATGAATGCCAAATGAAGGGTATCAAGCCTTGTATTTACTTAGCACTTTACAGAGTACTCCCACATTCATTACTGTGTTGAATTCTTACACATTAAGCTCATAAGAGAGACAACTTTATATTACAAAAGAAACGACTAAGATTCAGAGAGTGAAGTTAGTTGTTCAAAGACATAGTTAATAAACAGCAGAGCTACAATTTTTTTTTTAATTTTTTAAGTTATTTCAGTACCAAATATAGTTTTTTTCCCCTATTATATCACTCTATGGAAAGTCTAGTCAGGAAAATAGAGATCATGCCAAGAAAGTTCTTAGAAGGAATTTGATTGGCAAAACTAATTACAAAGGTGTTGCAAGAGCATGAGGGCCAACAGGGAAAGGTGGGGCATGCCAAAGATGAGCAACAGCTAATATCACCTCTGGGTCTGCAAGGAAATGGAGATGGTGTTGCCAAATTATGGTTATCTGGGGCCCACTGGAGGGAATGAGTGCTATGGTGGAAGTACTATGGTAGGGCTGAGATCATGAGATGGGCTGCCTGGAGGAAGCTGGAACCCCAGAGTAGTTATTACCTGAATCAGATGGAAGAGAGTTTAGAGGGATTTTTTTTTTTAAGTAAGACTCTGGGACCATAGAATGAGTACTTAGTAGAAGCATCAAGAGGTAAACTTAATCCAACACAGAGGTAACATTCAAGGGGCTGAGTCTTGAGAAGAAAAATAGAAATCCCTTCTTTATCACTGAAAAATAAACAATTTCTGTCCAGATTAGGAAATCAAAATCTCCAAGGGCTATGGATTGGATGGCGATGTCTGGACTAATTAATTAGCAATTGTATAAGCTCTGGCCTGGCCATTGTGGTCTTTGCAAGAGGGACACCTTTTTATACACTCAAGATTGTGGTTATGGTGTCCCCTTTGTGGTCGCTGTCAATATGGGATACAGAACGACAATGCTACAGTTGATTTCTCACAGAAGTAACATCTTCTCCAACGTCAGTGGGCTAGACAACCATATGAGAATTTGCCACAGGCTCTTCACTTCCTCTCCCTTTCCAGCCTCCCTCCAACACCTCCCATTGGCATAACATGGAGGAAAGCCATTTGCCAAGGGAGTCTGGCAAAGACAGTTTGCAAAGGCCAGCCCTCTGAGATACAGAACACAGCAGAGAAAGAGTGGAACATGAGTCTCTGCATCAACAGGACATTTTATTACAATTGAATGAATGAAATACTCCAATCTCGTTGAAAGTGAAAAAGAAAAATTATAGCACTTGGGAGTTGCAGAAAGAAAAAGTCATTATGCTAAGACAAAAATGGCTTTTTGGTGAAAATGGTCTTTGATGTAAGTCTTGAATAGCATTTTAGAAACATATAGAAAAAAGGGATGATATGGTAGGACAGAAAGAGAGTGAGAAAATTTATAGAATCCAAGACTATAAAAAAAAAAGCAATGTCCAGGAGTAATGAATAGCCTAAGTCAATGAGTAAAGAAGGTGATAGAAACGTTGGAAGTGATTGGGAAAACAGATTGTACATTAAGGAGAGACTCAAAGTATAAACCAAGTGATGGATGTTAAGCTCATGCAATGTGCAGAGGCAATAGCAAGAAATCTGGTAACCTAGGAGAATGAGACTGTGGAAATGACATGAAGCCCAAACAAACGTGTTAGATCGAGCAAAATGTTGACCACTCAACATCTGAATCTATCCGCTTCTCTCTCTCTGCACATCTGAGAGCTCACCCATGATATATCACATTACATTTCTAACAAGTCTCCCCACAGCTTCTCTTTTGTACCATCAACATTCTATTCCACAGAACAACCAGCATGATCTTCTAAATGTTTAACTCAATCCAGTCATCCCTCTGCTTAAAATGCTTCACGGGGCCGGGCGTGGTGGCTTACACTTGTAATCCCAGCACTTTGGGAGGCCGAGATGAGCAGATCACCTGAGGTCAGGAGTTTGAGACCAGCCTGACCATTATGGTGAAACCCCGTCTCTACTAAAAATACAAAAATTAGCCAGACGTAGTGGCAGGTGCCAGTAATTCCAGCTACTTGGGAGACTGAGGCTGGAAAATCGCTTGAACCCGGGAGATGGAGGTTGCAGTGAGCCGAGATCAGGCCATTGCACTCCAGCCTGGGTGACAGTTAGACTCCATCTCAAAAAAAAAAAAGCTTCACTGGTCCCCTACTCATGTAAGATCAGAATCCTTAACACATCCCCGTGACAGTTCCCTTGATCTGATCCTTCTTCCTCTCCACCTCTTTTCATACCACACTTTCTCTTGATCTTTCTCCTCTAAGCAAACGGCAGTTCTTTCAGTTCCTCAGCTACGCCGCCTGACTCAAGGCAGCTGTTGCCTTTGCCAGGAACACTTTCCTCCTGCCCCATGATCCCACATAACCCAGGAACCTAATTCTTCAAACTTCACGTCAAAAGCCTTTTCTTCGGGGAAACCCTGCCTGACTACCCAGACTAGATCATTCTCTTGGTTATATACTTTTATACTACCTTAGTAAATACTATCACAGTTGAAATTGAATAAGGAATGAAGAGGATGCCAGAGAAGGAGGAGTCAAAAACTATCCCCATATTTCTTCCTGGCATAGTAATCAAATGGTAGAAAGAACTCAGAAGAGGGAAGAGATTGGACGAGGAAGGTCAGGAATTGAGGCTTGGACATGTGGAGCTAGAGATTCTTTATGACAAGCAAATGAGATGACCAGATAAGAGGTTTGATGTCCTGGTCTGAGGCGCAGAGGGGAGATCAGATCATCACATCAGGAGTTTTTACGACTTAGGGTCTAAGCTGGTCATACCCAAGCTGGGGCTCACCATCTTCCACCAGAGTCTATATGACCCTCAACTATAGCATGAATTCTCTTGCCACTTACACTTTCTTCCTAGGTGATCTCTTCCTCTTCTCTGGTTTTAAACTGTGTCTTCAAAAAGATAGTCCTAAATTTCAGACTCCAGGCTGATTTCTCCTCAGGGCACCAGGATCTGGAGGGAGTGGCAGTATTTTGAAACACACTAAGAAATGAGAGAGCATTCTAGGAATGTGTTGCAGAATTTGAAGTCAAACTGGCAAATAAAAACCCAGCTACCAAAAATAACAATTATAGATTATGTGCATCGTCAATGATCATTTCTATATTTCTAAACCATCATGAGAAAAATGAAGAGAAAATAACAAGCAGAAACCTACTTTTTTTTAGTTGCTCAGAGGGCCACACAACGTCTTTCTCAAACAAGATGAACCTGAGAGAGGAGAAGGAGCAGGTTTCCAAGGGTAATATGTTTGGACAAGGGCAAGAAGGAAGAATCAGGTGAAAAAGAAAACTATTTCAGACAGAAATGCAGCATGGATGAAGTCACCGAGATGAGAAAGGTCAGAGCAGGCTTGAAAGACAGAAAAAGTGCGTATGAGGGAGAGAACATGTGGCACCCAGTGAGGCTGGAAAGGAAGCGGGAAGGAGGTTATGAGGGTCTTCCCAGCTCACCGTCACCTTGAAACCCACTCACAGCTTGGCCTAGATGGCCCTTCCCGCCTGCCTCCATCTTTCTCTGTGGGTTGATCTCTTACCACTTCCCAATACACCCTATGCTGTACCTCTTCTTTACCTTTGCTGGAATGCCCTCTTCTCTTACTCCCCTTTCTCTACCTTTCAATCTTTCTCTCATCTTTCAAGCATTAACCGAAATAGCAAGCAGAGGTGGTTGCTCCATCCTCTGGTATCTGTCGTATAATATTTGTTTATACTTCTATTTTCATGCTTGCTGCAATATATATGTAATTGACCTTTTATAGGCTACTAAAATATGATCTTCTCTAGTTCTTTTTGAACTAAAACACTCCTACTATTCTACTATTAACCAAATACATGTTAGTTATCTTTGTATCTTCAATGCCTAGTCTTGGCAAGTACTCAATAAATATTTCTTGAAGATGACACATTTGTAGGCAAGAGATTATTATTAATGGACTAAAATTTGTTTGGGCAGATGTAAACTGTATGAATTACATCAAAACAAATAGTGATAATCTATTCCGTGTTTTAAACTCTCTGCAATAAGGGCTGACATAATTTGCATTTTCTGACCTGAAAGAATTTTGTGCTTTTTGTTCACCACTATTCTAAGAGAGATAATGACTTCCTAAGCTAGTCTGGGTCTTTGAAACATTAACATAAATGTCTTATTTTGCTTCCTTTGATTCCTGCTTTCTGTTTCCCATCTCGCATTCATGGCCTGTTACTTCATCATTTGCATGATAATCTGAAAATAGGGAGAGCTGGTGTGGTAGAGTGGACAGAACAGGGGCTCTAGAGACCAGTTTACTTGCCTCCCCTGTCATTGTCAAACTATGTGAAAAAGCAATGGCTTTCACTACCATCTAGTTCCACTTACATAGCAGAATTAGGGAACTTTTTTCCTGTCATATTACATTATCCCTCCGGCAGTGACAGGTAGAGCTATCAGGTGTCCTGGCAATTGAAAAGGGGAGTATCCATATAGGTAGTTTTGGATGGAATTCAGAAAAATAAAACGGCACAAGTCAACAATTCTCTTGAAAGGATCATATCAGGAAGCCATGAAGAAAAGTTTTGTAGGTCCTTACACAGCTAATGTGCAGGCTTCTTCTGGGTGGCTATAGGGCATCAAAGTCATTGACTGGTTACTCGTACACTCACTTCCTACTTTTGGTCACAAACAATGCAGGGAAGTCCCTTAATACTGACTTGACTCTCCAAGTGACCCTCAAGGTTGATCCACACCTCCAAGGACACACCAACCACCTCCAAGGTCAAATCCCACCCAAATCTTTTTCCTCGCCCCAGCCAACATGCCCTCACCTCATCTCCTAGCAAGTTGGACTCTTGAGAATTTTTCCATCCCCTTTCCAATGCATTGTTATAATATAAATTCTATATCCTGCCTCCTTCAAGAATCTTCCCTTTTTATGCTCAAGAGGATTTCTTCTCAGCAAAATCAGGCTCTTGTAGACATTGATAGATTCTTTCTCTTGAATTTTTGATACAATAATCACAATTTACCTCAAGGTAAAGTGGATGTACAAGGAAGTGCTGAAGAGAAAAGCACATTAATAAATAGACAGCATTTCAAAGATTATCTTCCTTTGTATGTAAGTTCTCAGTCTTATTTACCTATATTAAAAATTGAAATATCTGCCTTTTCTGCCTCATGGGATTGTTGTAACAGTCACAAGAGATAATTTATAAAAATATCTTTAAAAATCAAAAACTAACAGATGTTGGCATGGATGAGTTGAAAAGGAAACACTTCTTTTACACTGCTGGTGGGAATGTAAATGAGTACAACCATTATGGAAAACAGCATGGAGATTCCTTAAAGAATAAAAGTAGAATTACCATGTAATCCAGCAATCCCACTACTGGTTATCTACCCAGAGGAAAAGAAGTGATTATATGAAAAAGATACTTTCACAAGCATATTTATAGCAGCACAATTCGCAATTGTAAAAGTATGGAACCAGCCTACATGCCCATTGAACAACAAGTGGATAAAGAAAACATGGTGTATATACACAATAGAATACTACTCAGCCATAAAAATGAATGAAATAATGGCATTTGCAGCAACCTGGATGGAGGTGGAGAGCATTATTCTAAGTGAAGTACCTCAGAAATAGAAAACCAAATGTCGTATGTTCTCACTTACAAGTAGGAGATAAGCTATGAGGACGCAAAGGCATAAGAATGATATAATGGTCTCTGGGGACTCAGGGGGAAGGATGGACAGGGTTGAGGGACAAAAGACTACACATTGGGTACAGGGTACACTGCTCAGGTACAGGTGCACCAAAATCCCAGAAATTACCACTGAAGAACTTATCCATGTAACAAAAAAACCACCCCTTCCCCAAAAACTATTGAAATTTTTAAAAAATTTAACTTAAAATGATTTGTGTGTACATATATTAGTGGAGCCTCATATTAGGTGGGGATTCAGTTCCCAAAGAACAAGGTAAAAATTCTATATGGTTAAAAAAGATTACTCTTGAACATTTCTTAAATTGTCGATAAAGAATAGCCTATGAGGTTTTGTGCCTAAACCTGTACTTTCATTCTGAGGCAAACTAAATGTTAAGAACCACTGAGCTAGATGGAAAGCACAAAAGAGAAATCTATATGTGTATTTTCAGGCATTCAAAGCATTTTATTTTTAAGAAAGCTACCAAGCCCTAGAGAATAGCTAGAAAATAGGCAGAGAATTTTAAATGTTCTCTTTTGCCTGCCAGGTTCAGTCCATTTCCGTTCATGTTAAGCCACTGTAATATTAATAGATTTGTTTTGGTTGTAAAGATGAAAGAAACTATTATCTAAACTTTTGCATTCTTCTATAACCATAAATATCAGGAGACACCACTGCAACACCCTAACTGGGCTACACCTCTCACTACACAAAAACAATGGCGCCAATCATTTAATGACTTCTTACTCTTAGGATCTTATTTTCTTTTGGACTCAGATACCAATAACTCATTTCTCACTTAAGTGCCAGACCATGGTGACAGCTTATAAGGCTCTCCTCACAACGTGGACACGGCTAGTAGGCATTATTCTCTAATTACAACCATCTGACACATAAGACCTATAGAGAGCTCTGGTGCCATTTATCTGGAAAGTTTTGGATGAGTGTAGAAAAGTTGAAAGTAAAACCTTTCTAGAAATTACAGCTAAAGAATTGGCCAGACCTTTCAAAACTGAAATGACCTCTTTCTCTATTAGTGGCAAAATAGGGAAATGCATGGCCTACATTTAGGAATCACTGCCGCTTTATTGTGCTATGTAAACAAAGATCCACCTTGTAAAAACTAGAGTTTTTACCTTACCTTAAATAGCACTAAAAGCTGCTCATCTAATGGCCATTAGGAATATGGTTTTCTACAATCCCATAGCTCTAAATTCCACCCTAGCCAGCATAGGAAGAGTGTGAGCTCTGAATAGCAAAAAATATGCACATTCCCAAAAAGGAATGGCCAAAGGTTGAGGAATAGGAACAAGAAAGGTAGATGTTTCGATAAAGGGGTAGAGAGATCTTCATTTTGATGGAACTATCTGTATCTTGATTGCAGTAGTAGTTACACAAATCTGCACATGTGATAAAATTGCTTGGAACTTTATATACACACAGTGAGTGCCTATAAAACTAGTGGAATATGAATAAATTCTTTGGATTGGACTAATGTCAATTTTCTGGTTTGGATATTATACTATATAGTCGGCAAGAGATTACTACTGAGGGTGACTGGATAAAGAATACATGGGAACTAATTCTAAATCCTAAAGACCTTTACTTTTGCTAATTAGTAGTCATAAGTTGCTATATTTAATTTTTCCAGCATCAAAAGCTATATGAACAGCTTTGTCATTTTGTCAATAGAAAAGCTTTAGAATTACCTTTTTCTCATTTTTTTCATGAAGGTATATAAAATGATGACTCTGATAGATTTATAACCCTAAAACTATATGTATAAGTGATTTTTTAGTCCATCAATACCCTGCATCATTTTTCCCTACATGTGGCTTCCCAACCATTTGTATCAGGGAACTTGTTAGAAATGCAAATTCTGTGTCCCTCCCAGACCTACTCCTGGTGGACTGGGGAAGGGCAGGGAATCTATGTTTAACAAAAATCCTCCACATGATCTGATGCACAGTAAGATTTGAGAACCAATGCTCCGCACCATCATTGCTGTAAGATATCTGGCAACGTTCACACTAAAAAGAGAAAGCACTACAAACAGACATGCAATTTTAATCTGTGCTGAAGGACCCTCTCTGTTGTGCCTCCAAAATATGTGAATTCCTGATAATCCCTGAAGACTCAAGCCCATCCTGCCAGGTCATAGAACTCTGATTGCTAATTTTAGCACAATTCTTAGAAATTCCATCAAGAATATGGAATGTAGACAAAGTCTGATTCCCTGATATACATTATAATTATGTTCAACCAGTGTTTGAAAATCATCGACTTTGCGATTGGGATTAATTTTACATCCTTACCTTATAATTCCCTCAATAAATATTCATTGATTATACTTTTCCATACTTCCCTGTTTAACACTAGAACGTCTTAAGAAAACCCACTAATTTCCATGACTAACAGAGTACTCTGATACAGGTAATTCAAATCGAATCCATAATCGCAGTCCTTTCTGTTTAACCTACAGCCAAGCACATGATCTTTCATTTGTTTATTCTAAGGACAGTAGATTTTCTTCTTAATTAACCTTTCTCAGGCTAATAGTAGCATGAGTTCACGCTGCTAGAATGGGACTAGTTAACCTGGAACATTCTCAGTCATACTAACAAGAAAAGAGAGCCCTAAAGCTAGTTACAATTAATTCCTAAAATGTGTAAACCATTGGTGAAAACTGAGGCTAAACTGAGCTTTTAACAGTTTCACTCTAGCCAGTCAGCGTCCTACTATGGGACGTCACCCAGCGGCTGGACTTGATCCACCTCCACGTTCATGCCAGATGCAGAACTCTTCACCTGGGACACTTCCTAAAATAATGTATCTTGCTTGCATTAGTGAAAGCACATTGAAACTCTTTGATCAGATAATCATACCATATTGTCCCAAATGCTTTAAAATTAATTAATTACAATCAAATATACCCAGGCTATTTGAATGTAAGCCCTTAAAATGTAGGAATCTCACAGAAAAAATGAAAGAATAGCTGTGGTCCCACACAGTGACTATTCCCAGTAGTTACCAATATTCAAACAAGTAAGAATAATACTGTAATTCACGTGTAATTTCAGGATGTCTCAAGTGAACAAAAGAAGTACACATATGGCTAGGCACAGTGGTTCACACCTGTAATCCAGCATTTTGGGAGGCCAAGGTGGGTGGATCACGAGATCAGGAGATGGAGACCAGCCTGGTCAACATGGTGAAACCCCGTCTCTACTAAAAATACAAAACATCAGCTGAGCATGGTGGCGTGCACCTGTAGTCCCAGCTACTCGGAAGGCTGAGGCAGAGGAATTGCTAGAACTTGGGAGGCAGAGGCTGCAGTGAGCCGAGATCGCACCACTGCACTCCAGCCTGGCCACAGAGTGAGACTCCATCTCTTAAAAAAAAAAAAAAAAAAAAAAAAAAAAAAAAGAAGTACCCATATTTACGAAATTCAGGCCTGAAAGCTATGCATTGAGAAACACTTCAACTCTTAGCAGACATCCACCTGTAACGTAAATAAACTATGAAAGAAAAAAAATTAGGATAAGGTGAGTAGGGACTATGAACAGGAATTTCATGTGGTAAAAGTATTCTGCAAAATGGTGACAGGCTTCAGGCAAACAGTGAGAACAAAACTTACTCCGTTGTTTTTTTTTTTTTCCAAAAAATTTTTTTCATTATTTTTATTGTAAAAATCAATATATGCTCATTGAGGCAAAATTCAGAAAGTAAAATTAAGTCAAAAATAAATAAATATAAGTACCCATAAAATTCTCAAAAGGGAAAGTGAGAATGATCTTGCTAAGTCTTTCACAATTATATGAAATATAACAGTGAAATATAATATTATATCCTGAGAGACGTCATGCTGGATAGCAATTTAAACAGAAAAAATGCAGTCCTTATTACAACAAAATTACTTTTCCATAAAGCACCACAGCAAACAAATATAGGAACTCAAATGGAACAATGAAATAATGAGATCACTGTGCCTCATTATTTATAACAGCAGAAATTTGTATTTGCTATGAGAAAAGCAATTATGAGCAATAAAGGAAGTATGATTGTAGCATGCACCTTCATTAATTCACTCAAAAAAATATGTATTAAGTGTCTGTGAAATGCTGGAGATACAGCAGTGAGCAAGAAATGAAGTCTCTGCCCCTAGGAAATCTCACGAGCTGATGGGTAAGACCGGGGCTGGATTTACCTGAAGCCAGTGAAGAAAACCTTCAGGTCCACTCCCTTGCACAGTGCTCTCTGCGACATTTTCTACCTCATTTTGTACAATAAGTCAGAAAGTTCTTGGAAACAGCGACTTTAAGCTGAATGACATACCACAAATCCAACTTTACACTGACAAATTGATGTAAACGAGAGGGAAGTTCCTACTGCATATTTCTGGCCACAAAAGCATCAGCAAACTCCTAAATAAAAACCAAAACACTCCTGCTATTAACCAAATAAATGTTAGCTATGCAAATATTTAATAGACATACATATATGTAATAATTAATAAATATATTTAATAAAAATAAGATAATTATTTACCCAATTATTCCAGCTCAGGGTCGTGATTAGCCAGAGCCAATCTCAGCAGCTCAGGGTACAAGGTTGGGGAGACAGGCTTGGACAGGACAACAACCCATCACGGGGTTCAGTCACACTCACACCCACACTCGCTCACACTGGGACAATGAGGATGTGCCAGTTCACCTAATGTGCACGTCTTTGGGATTGGAAGGCAACCTGAGAACCCAGAGAAAACCCTGCGGATCGGGGGAGAAGGTGCCAGCTCCACACAGACAGTGGTCCCTCTGGGAGTCAGTGTTTTTGCTCATCAGTGTTATTATGAAATGATGTTGAACAAAACAGCATTATTCAAGGACTTGCTGTACTCATAATTTCAAATTATTTTCTTTAAAAGGATCACCAGAATCGTGTTAGCTTCAGACCCCACAAAACCTGGATTTGCTCTCGAATTAGATAATAGTGAACAACTAAAAATATAAATAAACAAGATACTTTCAGGTACTGACAAGGGCTCCGCAGGAATGAGAATAAGCTGATTTAATACAGAATGGCAGGGCTATTTTTAAAAAGGAGATCAGGGAAGAACTTATGAACTGAGACCTAAATGAAAATGCCTTAGATGAATTTAGAAAAGCAACAGCCAAAAAGGTTTAAACATTACTTTGCATTGAATTTATTTACACACTTAACATGGACTAGAGAAAAATTTTATTATTGTAGAATGATGTTAAATTTAGAAAGATTAATTATAACTGCAGAAGTTAAACCCTGCTCATATTTTGTTTTCCACAGGTTAGCACAGCAGAACTCATGAAAATGGATCTCTTTTATGACTTGCAGACCTAACAATAAATACATTGGTATTTGTTTTAGTTATTTTTATTCTAAAGTCTCACGACTCTTCTACAGACATTTTAATATTTAAAAATGAATACAAATACAAATATATATACATACATATATATGTGTGTGTATATATATACACACACACATACACATATATACATACTTCCTGAGACTACTTTAGCAAACCTAGTGACCTAAATCACTCTGAATTAAAATATAATGTGTATGTATGTATGTGTATCTAATTCTAGTTTTATAATTGTTTTGATTATCATTATTACCTATACACCTGGGGAAATAAGCAGAAAAAAAGTTTATATTGAAAATAAGAGGCCGGGCACGGTGGCTCACGCCTGTAATCCCAGCACTTTGGGAGGCTGAGGCGGGCGGATCATGAGGTCAGGAGATTGAGACCATCCTGGCTAACACGGTGAAACCCCATCTCTACTAAAAATACAAAAAATTAGCTGGGCGTGGTGACAGGCGCCTGTAGTCCCAGCTACTCGGGAGGCTGAGGCAGGAGAATGGCGCGAACCCGCAAGGCGGAGCTTGCAGTGAGCCAAGATCGCACCACTGCACTCCAGCCTGGGCGACAGAGCGAAACTCTGTTTCAAAAAAAAAAAAAAAGAAAGAAAAAGAAAATAAGGGGTAGGACTAATGTTCATGTAGTCTTTAAATGACTTTAATATCCTCTCCTGTAAATGGGATAATTAGGAAGTAGGAAATAGTTGGCTTCTAAACATTTTTCAGCTCTAATAGCAATATAAAAATATTAACTATGGTAGTTTATATTCATACTCGCCAACTAGGAGATATATATATATACACACACACACTCTCTCTCTCACACACACGTGTGTTCGTGTGTGCGTGTGTGTGTGTTTTAGAGACAGAGTCTCAATCTATTGCCCAGGTTGGAGTGCTTACTGCAGCCTTGACCTCCTGGGCTCAACCGATCCTCTAACCTCAGCCCCTCAAATATAGCTAGAACTAGAGGCATGTGACACCTTGCCAGGCTAATTTGTTTATTTTTTGTAGAGACAGGGTCTCACCATGTTGGCTAGACTGGTCTGGAACTCCTGGGCTCAAGCCATCTGCCTCCCAAAGTGCTGGAATTACAGGCGTGCACCACTGTGCCCAGCCTACAGAAATAGAAATACTTTGCTTAAGTTAGGGGTCTTTTACCTCTACCTTTTTTTCTCCATAAAAATGTTTTTGTCAGCCAGGCGCTGTGGCTCATGCCTGTAATCCCAGCACTTTGGGAGGCTGAGGCAGGCAGATCACAAGAACAAGAGATCAAGACCATCCTGGACAACATGGTGAAACCCGGTCTCTACTAAAAATACAAAAATTAGCTGGGTGTGGTGGTGAGTGCCTCTAGTCCCAGCTACTCAGGAGGCTGAGGCAGGAGAATCACTTGAACCCGGGAGGCGGAGGTTACAGTGAGCCAAGATTGCGCCACTGCACTCCAGCCTGGGGGACAGAGAGAGACTCAGTCTCAAAAAAAAAAGGTTTTGTTCTGTGTAAAATGCTGACACTACTACATCTGTACTTCTGAGTTCTGAATCCCCAAGTAAACATTTATAAGCATTTTCTTACCTAGTATTAACTTCCAAATCAAGGCATTTCAAGCTGAGATCTACGTGCAACATATTCATGTTGCTAGAATCAATTAATCAAAATTACTTCCATCAGACTCGCATCTAATTCCAGAATTGTGATTTTCTTTGTAATAATGAGAAGCATATGGAGGTCTCAATGATGCCTACTACAGTTGATGAGGAGAATAAATAAAAAGAAAAACAGAATGAGAAAGATCAAGAGTCACAGGGAAAAAGGAGAGGCAGAAAGAATAACAGAGAGACCAATCTGCACAGGGAAGGAGAAGCTCGGGACTGAGAAGGCAGCCACTCTGAGTCTTTCTTTGGCTTTTCTTCTATCAGTGAGCTGAACTCCTACTCACTTTTTAGTACAATGATCAACTCCATTGCTGGTGCCTTGAATTCACTCCTGAGGTCAATGGCAGTCTTGTGTCTTATTTCCTTTCAACTACGCACCATCTAATTGTCTGTGGCCCTCAGTTGTAAGGCAAACAAATCCCTAATCCATGATTCAATATCTGGACTCCTCCAGGTGTTTGAAGGTGTCTAGGTTAGCAGTGCCCAACATTTTCAGCACCAGGGATTGGTTTCATGGAAGACAATTTTTCCATGGACCATGGTGGGTGATGGTTTTGGAATGATTAAAGCACATCACATTTATTGTGCACTTTGTTTCTATTATTATTATGTTGTAATATATAATGAAATAATTATACAACTCATCATAATGTAGAATCAGTGGAAGTCCTGAGCTGGTAACTAGAGGGTATCATCTGGGTGTGATGGAAGACAGTGACACCCCAAGTCTGTTGCTTATGTCCAGTCTACTCTGAAATCTTGTTTTGGTTGCTGTCACTACAGAAAACTGTCCTTCACAAAGTAAGAAGCTGGAAATGAAGCAGGCTTTTCAGTGCTTTTGTGGCCATCTCAGGATATTTCACCTCGGCTTTAACCCAGAACATATGGAGATTTGAAGTTGTCTCAACATGCTTTCAAGGCCACTGTCATTTGCAATCTCAAGCCGTTAATCCTCTTCTAGCATGGACAAAGTGGATTCCTCTGGTTTATTTACAAATGGGAAGCAGATCCTTTCCTTCCCAGTTCAGGGGTCTTTTATCATTGGGAAGTAATGCTCAAACTGTTTTGAAACCTGAAGTAGGTAATCATATACCACCTGGGAAAAAGAAGGCTCTGGCTCAATCTCTTTCAAAATTCCTGCTAATGATTGAATCTTGTAAAAAAAAAATGTTCACTCATCACCCTCATAATTCCAATTTGGCTTTGAACATAGCCACTTTTTCTGCCGACTTGAACACACTTGTCATTCTACCCTGAAGTGACAGATTGAGTTTGTTGAGCAGGTTGAATACGTCACATGAGTAAGCAAGTTTTGTGGCCCATTCTGTGTCACTGAAATGTGCTGCCAGTGGTGACTTTTTCTAAAAGAAATCTCTGGAGTAGCTCTCATAACTCAAAAACTCTGGCCAGTGATCTACCTTTAGAAAGCCATCTCAGTTCTAGGTGTAAGAGAAGACAGGTGTGCTCCGCATCCATCTCCTCACAGAGCTTAGTGAACAGACATAAGTTGAGGGTATGTACTTTAATGTGGTTGATAATTTTAACTACATTCTGCAAAATGATGTTAAGTTCAGCTGACACTTTTTGGCTTGCCAGCATTTCTCTACGGATGACACAGTGCATAGACTCACATTCAGAAGCAACCTCTTTAACCCAAGCAGTGAAACCAGAAAGCTGTCCAGTCATGGCCACTCTATCCATGCATATACCAACACAAAACGACCAGTTAAGTTTTCCTGATATGTAATCATTCAAAGACTTGACTAGTGCTGCAGCTCTGGTGTTGGTTGGCAAGAAAAGTGCACACATTACCTCATGCACATCCTCCTGAAAATATATTGCACAAAAATAAGCATTGTTGGCCTGGGCAGTGGCTCATGCCTGTAATCCCTGCACTTTGGGAGGCTGAGGCAGGTGGATCACAAGGTCAGGAGTTCGACACCAGCCTGGCCAAGATGATGAAACCCCGTCTCTATTAAAAATACAAAAATTAGCCAGGCGCGGTGGTGGGCACCTGTAATCCCAACTACTCGGGAGACTGAGACAGGAGAATTGTTTGAACCCGGGAAGCACACTTCAGCCTGTGCAACAGAGACTCCATCTCAAAAACAAACAAACAAGTATTGTTACATTGTTGTCAACATCAGTAGACTCATCAACCTGGATTGCTTACCACAGTGACTCATTAATCCTCTCTAACAATGGTGTCTCAGTATCTTTTATTTTATCAATTCATTTAGTTATGGTTCTGGCTGAAAGAGGAACATGTACCACCTTTTGAACTGCAGTGTCTCCTAAAAGTTTACAACAAATGTCCTTAGCAGCAGGCAGGATCAACTCTTCACCAACAGTAAAAGGCTTCTTAGCTTTAGCAATGTGGTTAGCCGCAAGAATGATGCTGTCAGTGCAGACGCATCTGATGCAGTGGTGGCCTTCAATAATTGCTTCTCTTTGTGTTCACATTTTTTTTTTCATTTGAAAAACTCCAAAGGCTTGTCTTTTAATGCAGAGTGGTTGGTCTCCATGAGACAAAGCAGTTTTGAAGGTTTCGTGGCTTCATTGGATAGGTGATCACCACATATTATACAAAGTGGGTTTGGAGACTGTGAATCACCTTTTGCATTGAACCCATAATTTTAGTAGGATTCTCGGTATTTTCTTTTAAATGCAGCTTTCTTTTTGTTAGCAATCTTAGTGTCTTCTTCTGTCTCATCATTGGGTCTTTCCTCCTTTTCAAAGAAGCTCTCCAGTGATGTTTCTTTTTTACTCATTTTGGCTAGAGTTAGCTCATGAGTTTGCCAAAACTTGACTGAGACAAGTGTGCAGTGCAAGAAAGAGGCATGGGCAGAAGTGGTAAATAAAATAATGACAGGGCCACATGTGGGCTAAAATAACTGTCACATTCGGACTTAAAGCCTGCCAACAGATGCAGCTTAATTGTCACTTGCCACTCACTGATAGGATTTTGATATGAGTCTGTAAACAATTGATTTATCATGCTGTCTGAGCGGTCAAACCTCTCTGCTAATGTTCATCTTATATGCAGCCGCTCCCCAGCACTAGCATCACTGCCTCGGCTCCACCTCAGGTAATCAAGCAGTAGAGTCTCATAAGGAGCACTCAGCCTAGATCCTCGCATGCATAGTTCACACTAGGGTTTGTGCTCTTATGACAATCTAATGCTACTGCTGATCTGACAGGAGGCAGAGCTCAGGCATTAATGTGAGTGATGGGGAGCAGCTATGAATACAGATGAAGCTTTGCTCACTTGCCCACTGCTCACCTCCTGCTGCACAGCCTGGTTGTTAACAGGCCACGGACTAGTACTGGTTCATGGCCTGGAAACTGGGGACCCTGGTGTAGGTCATAAAATTCTGATTCCTGATAGCCAGCTCTATGCTCTAGTAAACTATACCCCTTCCCTTCAAGGCATCTAATTTTAGTTAAAAGAAGATTGTATTTGTTTTCATGTGTATCAGTGGTGACATAATATTTCTCTAAATGCAATAATTATATGTTGGACACATACCACATGTATGTTTGATGGAATACAGAATTTCCATAAGATAAATGATAATGCAATAGTCATTACTATCTCATCATTTCTACATGGTCTTCTGTGTTTAGAAATATAAGAATTCTAATTACCATAATACTTTATAGTACTAGTTTACATATAATTATAGTATGTATACGTATATATTAGTTTGATATGTCAAGTCTGTTAAAAGTTAAAGATTTGGTAACTGGATATTTTCAATCTAGGGGCTCAGAAAAACACAGTACTTCAGTGCCAAAGAGGAAAAATTAAAAGACGCAAAGAAGGAAAAGCGTTGACTGTAGTTAAAAGAATGCAGTGGTTATGGTGTAAGCAAAGAGATACAAAATCAAAAGAATCAATTCAGCATGTTCAAACTGAATAAATTTTTTGACCTTATGAAAAATGCATTATCAACAAAGATAATGCCTTAGATAAAAAGCTACTTTTAAAAACTGGCTTCTTTGGTGCCATAGGAGCCAGACCTTTGTTGGTCCTCTAGTCCCCTGCTGCACAAGGTGTGACCTACACCAGCCCCACAGCAGCACCAGCCTCAGATGGAAGCCCATTAGAAATGAGGAATCCCACTCCAGCCTGGGTGACAAAGCGAGACTTCAAAAAAAAAAAAAAAAAGGAAATGAGGAATCCTACGGTCCCCTCCACACCTGCTAGAACAAAACAAGTATGTAGAAAACTAGGATCTGTCATATTGTTGATTTCTGGTAGCCACGAATATAAATTATTTTCATAACATAATTTAGAAATATAATTAAAATCACATAATTTCTATAGAACTGAGATATAATAAGTAGACCATGGGTGCCAATGAAGGTCATTTATTAGATAACTTGTATATTTAAAACCTAGAGAATAGAAGGACAATGAACAGGAAAAATAAAACATCTGTTTCAAAAATAATTTCTGGATCTTGATAAGAAACTACTGCTATTAATAGCAAAGGTGCTGACATTTTCAGATACAGAGGTGAATTTTCAGCTTCTGAAGACACCCATGAACATATGACAATATAATTATTATACACTTAAATGTCAAAAGATTAACCTTTTAGTTTCTACAGCAATTATTACATAATTATCAAAAACTCTTTATGATGTGTTAGACAGTAACTACATCAATTCTAAACCTGGTTCTTCTACACTCCTTCCTAGATGATTCCATAGGTTTTAGTGGATTTCACTACTAAAACCACTTTTTTCTTATTTCTATCCAAATAATCTCTGAAAGATATTAATCTACACTAGTATCAAAATGTTAACAGGAAACCAACGGAAATAAAAACCAATATAGTAAAATGGCACAGCCACTATGGTAAACAGTACGGCGGTATCTAAAAATATGAAAAATAGAATTACCATATGATTTAGCAATTCCACTTCTGAGTATATACTCAAAAGAATTGAAAGCAGTTTGGAAGAGTTATTTGCATACCCATGGTCTTAGCAGCATTATTTATAACAGCCAAAAGATAAAAGCAACACAGGTGTCCAACAACCAACAACCAAGGGGAGAATGGATAAAGAAGATGAGGTATTATAATATATGCATGCAATAAAATATGATTGGGCTTTATAAGGAAGAAAATTCTGTCATCTGCTACAACATGGATGAAACTTGAGGACTTCATTCTAAATGAAATAAACCAGTCACAGGAAGAAAGATACTGTATAATTCCCCTTACACAAGGCACCCAGACTAGTCACACTGATAGAGACAGAAAGTAGAAGGGTGGTTTCCAGGCGCTATGTGGAAGGGGGGAAAAATGAGTTGGTACTTAATGGATATAGAATTTCAGTACTTCAAGATGAAGAATGTTTTGAATATTGGTTGCACAACATGTGTATGTAGTTAACACTACTGAACTGTACACTTACAAACTGCTAAGGTGTTAAAAACTTTATGTTATGTGTATTTCACCACAATATTTTTTTATTTTTTTATTTCATTTTATTTTATTTATTTTTTTTTTGAGACAGGGTCTCACTCTGTCACCAGGCCTCCTGAGTAGCTGGGACTACAGGTGCCCACCATCACGCCTGGCTAAGTTTTGTAATTTTAGTAGAGACAGGGTTTCACCATGTTGGTCAGGCTGGTCTCGAACTCCTGACCTCAGGTAATCTGCCCGCCTCAGCCTCCCAAAGTGCTGGGATTACAGTCATGAGCCACCGCGCCCGGCCAATTTTTTTTTTTTTATTTTAAAGGGGAAAATAAACCGATGCAGAAGGACATACATAGCTAGGTGTTTATTGTAGCATCATTTACAATAAACACTAGAAATAAGTGAATGTCATGACAAGGAAAATGGCTGAATAATTTGCCATCTAATAATATGAAGACATTGACTTAAGGTAAATTAGTTGATTTGGAATAATTTCCACAAAGTAAAACTATTATAAATGAATAAAGTAAGATGAAGAATATTGGGTATATATGATCACTTTATGAAAAGCAAGCAACCAACAAATGAAATAATATAATACAAATTATACTAGTCACTGACATTATTGAACACTCATTACACACCAGGTACCTTTCTAAACACGTAACATGAAATAATGCACTTAATCTTCACAAATGCCGTTAGCCCAGTTTTCAAATAAATCAGCTGAGTTACTGAGAGGTTAGAAAGATTCTCCAAGGTCACACGGTAAGTGTCAGAGACAAGGTGCAAATCCAAGAAGTTGACCTCCAGAAGCTCGTCCTTAAATGTGTGTGTGTATATACGCATGTGTGTGTGTGTCTTTTTATATATGATTCCAGATGAAATATATGGAATAATATGTAATAGGCTGATGTGCATTCTCTGGAGTAGAGACAGGAATGCCAATGTGGCTGAAAGGAAAAAGAAAGGCAGGGTGGGAATCAGGGAAAAAAAGAAGAGAGCCAGAAGCATAAATGGAATGGCCATATTTGTGCATTTATGTAATATCACATATGTGTAAGAGGAAACATCGAAACTCAAGAAAAGAACAATGAAAAATGTATTCCCAGGAATAACTGTACTTTGGCTTTTTGAAACTTTGGTAATGCTATTTCGGAAAGTGAAATTTGAAATTCTCAGGCAATATTATAGATTTCTATAATTGCACTCATTTTGTATATTTCAACAATTAAATAAAAATCAAATATTTGTGACATTTTATATATGCCTTCTATCTTGTTTTCAAAAGTCTGAGATAGTCTTATCAATGGTTCAAACATAACAGCAAATATTAATTCATAATCTGTACAATGACAATAGATGTTTTGAGAGGAGAAATGCGTGCCTCATAGTCAAACCAGTGCAGAAGACACAGCATTAACGTTAAACAGAATATTTTTAGTCAGTTCACCTTACATAATTTACTATGTTGATGTTTACTGCAAATCTCTAAAAGGGATTAAAGTATCCATCATCTTCCAACTTTTTTTGACTAGAGAGAACTTTTTCCCGTGCCTCTTAAACATTGTGCAAGAAAAAAAAAAGATTTCACACAGCAGAATCTAGGAGCCTCTTACCTACAATATAACTTTTCTTAACCTTCAAAACTGCCATAAATTCCCTGTGAAACAAGGCAATGGGAGATATAAATACAGAGATACAGAGAGGTTTTGCTTATTTGTTTTCCGTTCACCAAGTTATGTTCTCACATTTGATATTTTATCACACATAAGATATTAATACCAGAAAAGCAAATATGAGCTCAGCCATGTATTTCATTTATCTTTTTGAAAACAAGAAGTTTACTCACATCAGTCAGTTCTTGACCCATAGTATCATAGCATTTGATTTTTGTCTGTGAGTTTCATATTATTCAAAAATTAATCTGTCTGAAGCTATTTTTATGTTAATGTCTATTTTATGTCCTTTCACTATGTTGAAAGTGTTGGCCAGTCATAACACATTCAATAAAAAAGCCCCAAAAATCAATCAACTAAGACCCCAACAGAATACTACCCTGGTGCAAGAATACCTTACACTTTTCTCTACCAAGGGAATCAGAAAATCTACAGGGTCTAAAATATGTGTAAGGGAATAGAAACAAAAAGAAAGAGGAAAGATTTTGTAACCTGGCCAAAGAGATAATTTCCACTAATGAGCTGCCATTGTTACAGGCTGTACAAACATTTGATTTAAAAGGACTTTATTGCTGTACTTCCTAAAGCTCACTTTTAAGATTGTAAGCATACTCCTGCTCTTTGAACTTTACTAGGTTTTCATGCTGTGATTTGACTACATGCTCTCCAAAATTCATGTTGACACTTAATTCCCATTGTGTTGGTATTAAGAGATGAGGCCTTTAGGTTGGTGATTAGGCCGTGAGAGGTCCACCCTCATGAACAAATTAGCATTCTTACAAAATGGTCACAGGCCACTCTTGCCCTTCCTCCTTCCACCACATGAGGAGAGTCATAAGGTGGCATTTTGAAACCTGAGAGTAGCCCTCAGCAGACACCACTGTTGGCACCCTGATCTTGAACTCCCAGCCTCCAGAACAGTAAGAAATACATTTCTGTTCATTATAAATTACCCAGCCTAAGATATTTTGTTATAGCAGTGCAAAGGGGCTAAGACACAGGAGAAAACTGATGTGAAAGAACTCTGAAGAATTCTTAAACCTATTTAGTAAGTTTATTATTAAAACTGAAGATAATGGGAATTAATAGGGTTCAATGATAGATATTCCCAATTGTTCATCAAAATCTGTCTTCCTGTCTTCTGGGCATGCGGCCGTCCAGCCTCATTTGATGTTAACTTCAGCCATGTGTCCACTCTTATGCCAAGTTCCACTCTCAGGCCTAGCTCAACATTCCATGGGCAGTCCCCTCCCAGACTCTCTTCTCCTCAGTGTCAACTAGAGTGTTTTGCAGACAAATTTTCCTCACAAAAATGATGACAAGACAGCAATGGAATAATTGAATTGCAACAAATCTGGATCCCTGAATAAATAACAGTGTGGAGCAGAGCTACTCATCAGTCTGGAAAACTCAACTCAGTCTGTTAAGCAGGAGATAAATAAATGTGAATTACTGAATTATACTATACAGAAAGAATGTCACTACCTAAGTTTAAGTCCCATATTTGCCACTGCCTGACTGGGTGAGTTCAGACAAGTTGTCATTTCCTAATTTCTAAAATGAGAGTGTCTGGCCACATCAGTGCTTTGACAACAGTGTCTCATAGAGCCCTAATTCTCACATTTTTTAAATTATTTCAGAGGGTAGTTTTGGTGGTAGATGAAAGGACATGAGTTAGTGAAGTAGGAAGACATAAGAATCCTTACAATGTTGGTTTACAGACCCCAATTTTTTTCCCTCATCAACTAGTGCAACGCTCTGTTTGACACACTGGGCATTCAAGTATATGAATAAAGAATTCTGCAATTAGAAATATTTATCAAAACCACTAAGCTATAAAATGAATAACATACGCTTACATTCTGCCATTCTGTATTTTTAGTTGTTCAGTTTCTTAGTAACGATGCAGATTTTTCTCTAAAACATCTGTGCACTTTTACTTAATTGCACTTGTGATCAGTGACACATATTTCATAAGTGACCTGACAAAGTTAGTCATAGAGTCCATAGTCATAAAATGTAATTTTCTTTGTGCAAATTAACTAGGCTATCCAGGGATCTAAGATACAATCTTGACCTCATTAATTTTGTACTTGAATCAACTTACAGGGGAAAAAAAGAGGTAAGAAATATTTTGCTGTATTAAATGAGTTTTTCATATCCATTTGGTGCCTTCAGTTTGTTGTGGCAGAATTCTGGACAACAAGTAACAAAAATAATTGTTCTGTGATGTATTAATGTCTTTTAAACTCAATACTCCACCCTATGGCCCTCGTAATGGTGTCCATTGCATATGTCATTGGCAGCCTTTCCTTTGACTCACTGACAATCAGAATCTAATCTCTCTGGATTCTCCAGGGTTATTTTGAAGAGTTATCATTTCTTGGTGATAACATTTCAATCCTCTAGACTACACAATTTAATACTCATCAACTTATGTCTAACACTCAAATCATTATCACTCATTATACCATTATATATATTTACTCTGATTTCTAACAATTTATCTATACTCACCCTCTCTGTAGACATATTCAATTATCTTTATATATATTTATTTATAAAAACTAAACATTCTTTGATATTAAATATTGATCAAAATTTACAGCTCCTGCTACCAAAGCACTTGGAGCTAATGCCATGGGATTTATTTTTAATAATACATTCTTTTCAATCAAATCATTAGTATTAAAAGACATAATATACATACAAATTGTAATGGTGTTACTTATTTTGTTACTATAGATCTCATAAAATTTCTTGTCTGCGAATGGCATGCATTATATGGATGAGTGTTGCTTTCTGCTACAAGTGTCAGAAAAGTGTAAGATGGACTGAAACAGGAATTTTGTTCTCATGAACCCCCCTGGAGGTATCACCTGTTAACTCACATAAATGGCTCAATAAAGTCAGGGATGGCTTCTCTGTCATTTCCATCCTGGGCAATGGAAAGATGGCTCAATCCAGCCATCACATCCAGGTCCAAGACTGAGGAGGAGCCAAGAAGAGCATCAGTGATATTCACACAGGATCATTTTATCAGAAAAGCTTCCGCTTTCCCATGAGCCTCTCTGCAGTTTCCAATATGTGTTTCGTAGCAGAGAATAATGCCCCAGGAACATCCCTGCCAGAGAGAAATGTCAGCTAGAGGAGTGGCTACTTAGATTTTTCACATTCTCTTTCCTGGTGCTATGTACCATCAGAGCACCTGATAAAACAACTTCATGCCTCATCAACTGCATAAGACACAACTTTATTAAAACATATTTTTATTATAAATACTTCCATTACTATCATAAAATGTGAACTGTCAGAATCTCTGTTGCAGGCAGAATTCTGGATGACCACGGTATTAGTCTGTTGTCACACTGCTATAAAGAAATACCTGAGACTAGATAATTTATAAAGAAAAGAGGTTTAATTGACTCACTGTTCTGAATGGCTGGGGAGGCCTCAGGAAACTTACAATCGTGGCAGGAGGGGAAGCAAATACGTCCTTCTTCACAAGGCAGCAGGAGAGAGAAGTGCAAAGAGTGAGAGGGAAGAGTCCCTTATAAAACCATTAGATCTTGTGAGAACCCACTCACTATCCCAAGAACAGCATGGGGGAAACTGGGGAACTGCCCCCATGATTCAGTTACCTCCACCTGGTCTCTCCCTTGACATGGGGAGTATGGGGACTATAGGGATTACAATTCAAGATGAGATTTTATGTGGTGACAACAAAACCGTATCAACCACCACCTATGATCCATCCCATAATGCATACTCCAGATATCTGCCCCTCTTTTGAGTGTTGGAGGAACCCATGAACTTAGTTTTTCATACCTTGATTAGGTTACAAATCTGTGAACCCGTAAATACAATGGAAGGTAACACCACCCTTGGGTGTGGCACAACCCATAGACTTGATAAGCTTTTACTGTGGGGGGGAGAGGGGTGGAGGGAGGAGAACCTCATTGGTGCTCCTTGCCCTGCCTCCAACTTCAGGATGATGCAGAGATCCTTTGAGCTGACACCTGGGCATGTCATCCCCTTACCCCCAGGACTGCACTCAGCCCTGACCAGCTACTTTGTAGGGTGGGATGGGGACAGCTCATTCTCATTAGATTAAAAATCTCGTGAAGCAATGAGTGCAATGGAAGCTAGCCAGGTGGCTCTAATGCAATCATCGCAGCGAATTATAAGACTCTAAACTTGGTTGAGACCACAGAGCAAGACTAGCTGCAAGAAGATTCCCACTGCGGGTGCGTAGACCTCGGAAGCCCAGGACCCCACAGGGCGAACGAGCAGCCTGACTTCTGACCCGCAGACCTGTGAGCAGGTAAGTCTAGGGCTGGATTCAAAGGAGCTAAGCGTGAGGGTGCATCTTCTGCACGGATCTCAACTCACAGGCTCTCTGAATCCTGTCCACAAACCCACCGCCCTCGCTCCCTGACGCCAGAGCTGCCTGCAGCTGGCCAGGCTCAGCCCAAGGACAGGGGAGAGGCCGCGGCCCTGCACCACAGTGGACATCAAGCAGAACACCCGCAAAGCCACCACCTCGGACGCCCCCAGGAAGCCCCTGGCCACCAAAGCTGCCGGCAAGAGGGCGCCGCCTACAGGAGGGATCAAGAAGCCCCACGGCTACAGGCCTGGCACCCTGGCACTCTGCAAAATCAGAAAGTAGCAGAAGTCCACTCAGCTGCTCCTGCGCAAGCTGCACTTCCAGCGCCTGGTGCGCGAGATCACCCAGGCCATCAGCCCGGACCTGCGCTTCCAGAGCGCAACCACTAGCGCCCTGCAGGAGCCCAGCAAGGCCTACCTGGTGCGCCTCTTTGAAGACACCAACCTGTGTGCCATCCATGCCAGGCACGTGACATGACAATTATGCCCAGAGACATGCAGCTGGCCCGCTGCCTCCGTGCAGGGGGTACTTAAGAGCCCACGCTCCTGGGATACCTTGCACTCTAGACGGCTTCGTTTCTGTTTTGTTATGTGTTTTTTTTTTTTCTCTTCTTTCAGTTACTGGTAGTTCTGATGTTAGAAGTTTTATTCCGTTCTGGTTTCTTTTCCCCCATGGGGTCCAAAAGTAGCTAAGAATATGATTGGGAGTGGAAACATAAGCAGAAATCACAGGTAGTGACTGTGTTTCTATTTGCTTTTATTTGTAAACTTTTATTCTGCATTGAGGGTCTAATGCATTAGTGTTGAGTGGAAATGTCTCAGTGAGCAAGTTTCAGCACTTCAACTCTACATCTATTGTCAATACATTTGCTCTTTTGTTTGGAGAATGCCTCATTTAGACTATTTACAAGCAAATACATTTCTTCTTGATGGAAACTCGATATTTGTCGCACTTGATCAAACAGTAGATGAGACCCACACTTTGAAGTTTTCTATATACAGCTACATGGTTTCAATGTTCCCTGTCTCCTGGGCTGTTCCTGCTAGTTTGCTATGAAAATACATCCAACTCTACTTTCTAAAAAGTGAATAGACTCTCTATCCACAAGTCACTTCACATTACAGGAGGCAGAACAGCCAACGTGGGTCTGTTTATGTGTAGGAAAGAGAGAGACACTTATTAGAAGTTTCTAATGCAGTCTGTCACTGGTAGGTCAGCGTTCTAGAACATGGTCATGGCCATGCACATGGCTGGAATGACCGGGGTCTTATTCAGGGAGGTGGTAGAAGCAGCCCTGGGTGTGTGTGAGATGGGGAATCAGACGCCCCGGGGCAGCCTAAGCATTAGAAGGAGGCTGTTCGCAGATGAAAACCCAAGGGCCACTTCCTCAACACCTAGTACAAAATAACTGTCTTCTTCTGGGCCCCAGTCTAGATAGAAAGGCCTGTTCTTAAAGGACAAAGAACTGAATCCACTGTTTCTATGACAGGACTGCCTGTGCCCTGCACCTTCTGTGTTTTAGTCTAGGCTGAATTGACCCATGATTTTAAAGTCTTTCTCCAACTGTGTCATTGATCTCATCTAGATGAAGGCAGCAGCTTCTTTCATAATTGCTTTGACTAAATATTTGTGCTTCTAAGGGCATATAGACACATTTTTCTGTTTCTTTCTACCTGGAAGAAAAAAGTTGTGTGAGTCCAAAGCATCCTGGGGACAGGAAGCTACTTTCAGAGAGAAAAACGCTTTCAAGAGACTTATGTGTTTTCATACTGAAGCCTGGAGTTGCAATGTCTTAGCTTTTATGCTTGTTGCTTGATTTCAACAGGTGAAGCCTCCAGAAACTATTTCCTTATGGTAGTCTATCCAGAAGGCTGTGTCCTGACCAGGAGACTGGAATTGATTTGAATGAATGAAAATTGAATTTTCATTTGTCATCCACTGAACTATTTTCTGACTTTTGCAAGAATGAAATTAAAATTACACACCAAATTGTTGTCTAAAATGACTTTACTCACATTGCTACCAAGATTGTTTTATGTCAGGGAGGGCTCTTTGATAATATTAAAATGGTAAAGTATTCTAGAAGCTGCATGGAAAACTTCAGAGAGAAAACAGACCCTAGAAACACTGTCTAGTCTCTGCACTCATTTCCATGCCTTCAGCTCTGAAGAATCGGTTTTACTGTAAACTATTTTTATAGCTAAGGTAATATACTGATCTCTCTGTTGTCCTTCTGAGAAAGAAAAATACATCTGACATGTAATTTTATAGTACATAAGAATTCTCACATATTTTAATGTTATATTATGGTGTTAAAATGCAAAAATTAAAGAGAAAATTCCTATGATTATAAGATTTAAGCATTAAATATTTTCATTAAAATAAAACACTCTTTCTAATTACACTGACATATAATTCATCAAATACTCTGAATATAAGAGAAATGGGAACAAATGTATAATAAAAAATCAAATGAACTTCCAGTGTTCACGGTGGCGTGGATGGAGCTTAGTCATCATCACTCTGCCCTAACAACAAGCATAAAATTTAAAAAGTGCAAAACTGGCCAGGCATGCTGGTTCATGCCGGTAATCCCAGCACTTTGGGAGGCTGAGGCAGGCAAATCACCTGAGGTCGGAAGTTCAAGACCAGCCTGGCCAACATGGAGAAACCCCATCTCTACTAAAAAAAAAAAAAAAAAAAAAATACAAAAATTAGCCGGGCATGGTGGCGCATGCCTTTAATCCCAGCTACTCGAGAGGCTGAGGTAGGAGAATCGCTTGAACCTAGGAGGTGGAGGTTGCGGTGAGCCAAGATCGCACCATTGCACTCCAGCCTGGGCAACAAGAGTGAAACTCTGTCTCAAAAAAAAAGTGAAAAATCAACATCTCTTTTGACATTTCTCTGAGTAGTGAGGTCACAGGGCAAACTGCGGAGAAAATAAAAAGATCTGTGCTTTCCTCACTTCAAAGTATTCTATAAAATGATAGTAACCCAAGCAGAATAACACTGGCTTAAAAACAGACACTTAGACCACTGGAACAGAATAGAGGCCACAGAAGTCAATCCAGACATGTACGGCCTACTGAGTTTACACAAAGGTGACAACAACAATGAAGAAATGACTGTCTTTTCAATCAATGGTGACAGGAAAACTAGATATCCACATGCAAAATAATCAGATTACACCCTTTTCTCTTAGCATATACAAAAATACACTAAAATCTCTTTCAAACTTCAGAGCAGGACCCTCAACTATGACCCTACTACAAGAAACGTAGGGAAAAACATCCCCAACGCTGGTTAGGCCAGTGATCTTTTAGATATAACCCAAAAACACAGACAACGAAAGCAAAAGTAGACAAAAGGAATTACATCTAACAAGTTTCTGCACAACAAAGGAAACAATCATCAGAGTGAAGAGAAACCCAGCAGAATGAAACAAAATATTTGCACACCATATATCTGATAGGAATAAATTTCCAAAATACCTAAGAAACTCAAACAACTCAATAGGAAGAAAACAAAAATCCAAAATAAAAATAACCAAAAGACCTGAAGAGACATTTATAAAAAAAAGAAAGGTATGGCCAGTGGGTGTATGGAAAAATGCTCCACATCACTAACCACCACAGAAATGCAAACTACAACCAAAATAATATATTACGTCACACCCATTAGAATAACTGTTATGAAAATGTCAAGAGATAACAATTGTAGATGAAGATGTGAAGAAAAGGGAAACCGCTTGCCCTGTTGGTGAGAATGCAAATTAGTACAACCACTACAGAAACTAGTATGGCAGTTCCTCCAAAAACTAAAAATAGAGCTACAATATGTTGCACCAATGCCACACTGTTAAATATATATCCAGAGGAAATAAAATTAGTATACTGAAGAGCTATCTGTATGCTCATGTCTATTGCAGCAGTATTTACAATAGCTAAGATATAAAATCAACATAAGTGTCCAAAAAAAGATGATTGGATAAAGAAGATGTGATATGTATACACAACAAAATACATCTCCAGGTTCATCTATGTGTTCTTATATTTTAAGGCTACTTAAGGAATAGCCTAAAAAAATAAGGACACATAGATGAACCTGGAGATCCTTATGCTATGTTATGCTATGTGAAATACGCAAGGCATAGAAAGACAAATACTACTTGACCTCAATCTTACGTAGAATCTAAAAAAGTTGATCTTATAGAAGTAGACAGTAGCATGGTAGTTACCATGGGTTGGGGTGGCAGGGGTGGGGTATTTGAGGAGACAGTCAAACTATACAAAATTTCAGTCACGTGGGAGGAATAAGTTCAAGAGATCTATTTTACAGCGTGGTGACTCCACCTAACAATATACCGTGCTCTTGAAAAATGCTAAGAGTGAATGTGAAGTGTTCTTGACAAAACTACAATAACTATGTAAAAATTAGCTAGATTTTGACATTGTAAAATGTATATAATACATCATGTTGTACCTAACAAGTATATACAATATGAAATGTCAGTAGACAAGATTTACCAATAAATAAATACAGAGATCCATGGTTGGAAGGGGTTGGTGTTGAAAGAAGGAATAGAGAAGCTAGAGACAAAAGATTTTTAGAGAAGTGAAACTATTTCATAGGACACTATGGTTGCGGATGCCTGTCATGATGCATCTGTCCAAACCCATAGAATGTACAACAAAAACATAGTGAACCCTAATGTAAGCTACAGACTTTGAGTGATAATAATAGGTCAATGTGGGTTCAATGATTGTAACTCACATACAATCTGGGATAGAGAGTTGATACCGGAGGGAGGCTATGCCTATGTGGGGGAAAGGATATAGGGGAACTCTCTAATTTTTGCCCGATTTTGCATAAAACTAAAACTTTTCTATAAATTGAGCACAAAATTCTTAGCTAGAGCCATCAGGCAAGAGGAAGAAATAAAAGGTATTAACATTGGAAAAGAGCAACTCAGACTATCTCTGTTGCCTGGTGATCTGATGGTATACACAGCAAACCTTAAACACTCCTACAAAAGACAGCCAGACCTTATAGGTAAATTCAGTGAAATCTCAGGTTACAAAAGTCATGCACACAAATTAATAGCATGCTATACACCAACAACAACCAAGATGAGAATTAAATCAAAACCTCAATCCCTCTTACAGTAGCTACATATGTATATGGGAATATACTTTAGAAAGAAAGTGAAAGATCCCAACAAGGAGAACTACAAGGCACTGCTGAAAGAAGTAATAGATGGTACAAACGAGCAGAAATACTTTCCATGCCCGTGGATTAGAAAAAACAGTATTGTTAAAAAAAAAAAAAAAAAAAAAAAAAAAAAAAAAACCATGCAGCCCAAAGCAAACTACAGATTCGATGCAATTTCTTCCCAAAAAACAATGTCATTTTATGCAGAGTTAGAAAAAAAAAAATCTAAAATTCATATGGAACCAAAAACAGCTAGGATAGCCAAGCCATCCTAAGGAAAAGGAATAAATATGGAGGCATCACATTACCGGACTTCAAAGTATCCCAAAAGGCTATGCCAAACAATGTGGTATTGGCATAAAAGTAGATCCACAGACCAATGAAACAAAATAGAGAAAACAAAAATAAAGCCAACTGATTTTGACAAAGCATACAGAGACATCGACTGGGGAAATAACACCCTATTGAATAAATGGTGATGGGAACATTGAATAGCCACACACAGAAGAAGGAAACTGGATCCCTATCTTTCATCATACACAAAAATTTACTTAAGGTGACTTCAAGACTTAAATCTAGGTCCTGAAACAATAAAAACTCTAGAAGAAAACCAGGAAAACTCTTCTAGACATTGGCCTAGGCAAAGAACTTATAACAAAGACCCCAAAAGCAAATTCAAAAAAAGCAAAAATAAATCAGTGGGAGCTAATGAAAAGAAAAAGCTTCTCCAAAGCAAAATAAATCATCAGAGTAAACAAACAACCTACAGAATGGGAGAAACTATTTGCAAATTATGCCTCTGGCAAAGGACTGATAGATCCAGAATCTACAAGAAATTGAAACAAATCAAAGAAAACACAAATAATCCCATTAAAAAGTGAGCAAACAACATGCATAGACGTTTCTCAAAAGAAGACACACAAATAACTATTAAACAGGGGAAAATGCTCCACATCTCTAATTATCAGGGAAATGCAAATTAAAGCCACAATGAAAAACAGCTGAGTTTCTCACCCACCTTACCTCAGTGAGAATGGCCATTATTCAATAGTCAAAGAACAGCAGGTGTTGGCGTAAATGTGGTGAAAAGGAAACGTTTAGGCATTGCTGGTGGAATGTAAATTAGTACAACCTCTGCAGAAAACAGTGTAGAGATTTCACAAGGAACTCAAAGTAGATCTACCATTCCATCCAGCAATCCCACTACTGGGTACACACCTAAAAAAAAGGAGTCATTATATCAAAGAAACCTGCACACATATTTTTATCACAGCACAATTCACAATTGCAAAGATATAAAATCAACCTAAGTGCCCATCAACTGACGAGTGGGTCCCAAGATGGCCAATCGGAAGCAGCTTTGGTCTGTGGCACTCACAGAGAGGAAGAGAGGCGAGTGAATGCAGCACCTTTAACTGAAATATCCACGTACTCACATTGAGACTACGTAGGAAAACAACCTGAGCCATGGAGAATGAAGAAAAGCAGGATGGGCCGGGCGCGGTGGCCCACGCCTCTAATCCCAGCACTTTGGGAGGCCGAGGCGGGCGGATCACGAGGTCAGGAGATCGAGACCATCCTTGCTAACACGATGAAGCCCCATCTCTACTAAAAAATAGAAAAAATTAGCCGGGCATGGTGACGGGCGCCTGTAGTCCCAGCTACTCGGAAGGCTGAGGCAGGAGAATGGCGTGAACCTGGGAGGCGGAGCTTGCAGTGAGCCGAGATTGCGCCACTGCACTCCAGCCTGGGCGACAGAGGGAGACTCCGTCCCAAAAAAAAAAAAAAAAGAAAGAAAGAAACCAGCCAATGCCCATCAATCGGGTCGATAAAGAAAATGTTTATATATATGTATATACACCACTGAATACAACTCAGCCAAAAATAGGAAAGAAAAAGAAAAAGAAAAACAGGGTGGAGAAACGGTCCACCCTGGAGCAACACAGAGCCAAGGGAACCCGCACCCCCGGTGGAGGGAAGCAGTGAGTGATTGCGTGCCCCCGGGAAACCATACTTCTCCCGTGGATCTTTGCAATCTGTGGATGAGGAGGTCCCCTTATAGGCCCGTGTCTCCAGCGCCTTGGATCTGATGCACACAGCTGTGTGGAGTCTCCACAGAGCAGCTGCTCGAACATGTACAGAGACCCAGGAGCTTTACATATTCTGGCCTCGGGATCCCTGGCAAGGGCATCTGCAGCTCAGGCAAGGCAGAAGGTCTGTGCATAACCCTAGGAAGGGGGCTAAATCCTGGGGGCTGAGCAGCTTCAATCTGCAGGCCCCACTTAATGGCAACTCACAAGATAGGATCCACTGGCTTGGAATTCTAGCCAGCCACAAGAAACAAGGTGGAGCCTGCCTGAGACAGGACAGAGACCCCAGGAAAGGGCCAAGCTGCTATCTATGCTGTTTGGTCAACTCGGCTGTTTCGGTCTGTGGGCTTTGGAGAGTCCAAATGGTCGGGATGAGGTAGGGTACCCCCAGCACAGCACAGCTGCTTTCCCAGAATGTGGCCAGACTGCTTCTTTAAGCAGGACCTCAATCCACTGCTCCTTGTGGGGTGGGTCCTCCCAGCCAGGGCCTCCAGCCATACCTGCCTCTGTTCTACAGCTGACAGAGTTCTAATTTCTCCCTGAGTCTAAGTGCCCATGAAGTAGGGCATGCTGCCACCATGACTGTTCAGGCATCTCAGCTGGTCCAGCCTGTGGGCCTTGGAGAGCCTTAATGGATCAGGGGCTGAAGGGATCCCCAATACAGCACAGCTGCTCCACCAAAAAGCAGTTAGATTGCTTAAGTATGTCCCTGATCCTATTCCCCTCAACTGCATGAGATTTTCCCAAGCAGTGTAACCAGCCACCTCCTACATATACATTCAAGCCAGTAACAAGTTTAGTACCCTCCTGGGACAAAGTTTCCAGAGGAAGAAGCAAGATGCCATCTGTGCTGTTTTGCAGTTTTCAAGGGTGATAATTCCAAGTATGGGAAAAACCCAGGTGACTACAATCTGGAGCAGACACCCAGCAAACTGCAGCAGCCCTACAGAAGAGTGGCCAGAGTGTTTAAAAAAAAAAAAAAAAATCAAACAGCAAACAACAACCACAACAAAACCAAAACCCCCATCTAAAGGTCAGCAACCTCAAAGCTGAAAGCTAGATAAACCCACAAAGATAAGAAAGAATTTGACAATGCTTTTTATTTTCTCTTACATTTCTTTCAGATGAAATTAAGCTTCAGACAATAACATCTCCTATCACGTTCATATCACATTTTTGCATATCTAACTTGATTTTTTTCTCCTGAACTTTACTAAGTGATGTTGATATTCATCAGTTTCAATTCTGAAAAAAAAAAGAAATTCATGTTGCCTCTTTTAATTCTTAAATAAAAAAAGAAAAGAAAGAATTAGCACAAAAAAACCCTGAAAACTCAAAAACCCAGAGTGCCCCTTTTCCTCCAAATGACCACAACACCTCTCCACCAAGGGCTCAGAAATGGGCTGAGACTGAGATGGCTAAAATTTGCCATCATGTCCTTTGTAGGGACATGGATGAAATTGGAAAACATCATTCCCAGTAAACTATCGCAAGAACAAAAAACCAAACACCGCATATTCTCACTCATAGGTGAGAATTGAACAATGAGATCACATGGACACAGGAAGGGGAATATCACACTCTGGGGACTGTTGTGGGGTGGGGGGAGGGGGGAGGGATAGCATTGGGAGATATACCTAATGCTAGATGACGAGTTAGTGGGTGCAGTGCACCAGCATGGCACATGTATACATATGTAACTAACCTGCACAATGTGCACATGTACCCTAAAACTTAAAGTATAATAAAAAAAATTTAAAAAATTAAAAAAATAAAAAATTAAAAAATTACAGGATGTGGATAAAAATAAACTTCGCTGACCTAAAAGATCATGTTGTAACCCAATGGAAAGAAGCTAAGAATCATGATAAAACAATGCGGACTTAGACTCCCACACAATAATAATGAGAGACTTTAACACCCCACTGACAATATTAGACAGATCATCAAGACAGAAAATTAACAGATATTCAGGACCTGAACTCAGCTCTGGATCAAATGGACCTAATAGATATCTACAAAACTCTCCACCCAAAAACAATAGAATGTATATTCTCATCACCACACAGCAGTTACTCTAAAATTAATCACGTAATTGAAAGTAAAACACTTTTCACCAAATGCAAAAGAACTGAAATTATAACAGTCTCTTGGACCACAGCACAATCAAATTAGAACTCAAAATTAAGAAATTCACTCAAAACCATACAACTACATGGAAACTGAACAACTCGCACTGGAATGACTTTTGGGTAAATAATGCAATTAAGGCAGAAATCAAGAAGTTCTTTGAAACTAATGAGAATGAAGATAAAAATGTACCAGAATCTCTGGGATGCAGCTAAAGCAGTGTTAAGAGGGAAATTTGTTGCACTAAACACCCACATCAAAAAGTTAGAAAGGACTTGTTAAAAACCTAACATCACAACTAAAGATCTAGAGGACAGGAGCAAACAAATGCCAAAGCTAACAGAAGATAGTAAATAACCAAGATCACAGCTGAACTGAAGGAGATAGAGACACAAAAAAAACCCTTCAAAAAATCAATGAATTCAGTAGCAGGTGTTTTGAAAAAATTAATAAAATAGATAAACTTCTAGCTAGGCTAATAAAGAAGAAAAAGAGAAGATTAAAATAAACACAATCAGGCTGGGTGCAGTGGCTCACGCCTGTAATCCCAGCACTTTGGGAGGCCGAGGCGGGTGGATCACAAGGTCAAGAGATCAAGACCATCCTGATCCAAAATGGTGAAACTCTGTCTCTACTAAAAATACAAAAATTAGCTGGGCATGGTGGCATGCACCTGTAGTCCCAGCTACTCGGGAGGCTGAGGCAGGAGAATCGCTGGAACCCGGGAGGTGGAGGTTGCAGTGAGCCGAGGTAGCGCCACTGCACTCCAGCATGGTGATACAGACTCCGTCTCAAAAAAAAAAAAAAAAAAAAACACACACACACAATCAGAAATACGGGGGATATCACCACTAACCCCACAGAAATACACACAACCATCAGAGACTATAAACAACACCTCCATGCACATAAACTAGAAAATTAGAAGAAATAGATAAATTCCTGGACACGTATACCCTACCAAGACTGATCCAGAAAGAAATCAAATACTCAAATAGACCAATAAGTTCTAAAATTGAAGCAGTAATTAATAGCCTACCAACCAAAAAAAGGCCCAGGACCAGAGGATTCACAGTTGAATTCTACCGAAAGTAAAAAAAAAAAAAAAGGGAGCTGGCACCATTCCTATAGAAACTATTCCAAAATATTAGGCCAGCATCATTCTGATACCAAAACCTGGCAGGGATACAACAAAAAAAGAAAACTTCAGGCTAATATCCTTGATGAACATTGATGCAAAATTCTTCAACAAAATACTGGCAAACCGAATCCAGCAGCATATCAAAAAGCTTATCCACCACAATCAAGTAGGCTTCATCCCTGTGATGCAAGGCTTGTTCAACATATACAAATCAATAAATGTGATTCATCACGTAAACAGAACTAAAGACAAAAACCACATGATTATCTAAATAGATGTAGAAAAGGCCTTTCATAAAATTCAACATCACTTCATGTTAAAAACTCTCAATAAACTAGGTATCAAAGGAACATACCTCAAAATAATAAGAGCCGTGTATGATAAATCCACAGCCAATATCATACTGAATGGTCAAGGGCTGGAAGCACTTTCTGTGCAAACTGGCACAAGACAAGTTTGCCCTTTCTCACCACTCCTATTCAACATAGTACTGGAAGTCTTAGCCAGAGTAATCAGACAAGAGAAAGAAATAAAGGGCATCCAAATTGTTAAAGAGGAAGTTAAACTGTCACTGTCTCCAATGGTATGATTGTATACCTAGAAAATCTAAAGACTCATGTAGAAAGCTCCTAGATCTGTTAAATGAATTCAGCAAAGTTTAAGGATACAAAATCAGTGTATACAAATCAGTAGCACTGCAATAAACCAACAGTGACCAAGCTGAGAATCAAATCAAGAACTCAGCCCCTTTTATAATAGCTGCAAAAAATAAAGTAAAATACTTAGGAATATACCTATCCAAGGATGTGAAAGACCTCTACAAGGAAAAGTGCAAAATACTGCTGAAAGAAATCATAGATGAAACAAACATAAAAACATCCCATGCTTATGGAGGGGTAGAATCAATATTGTAAAAATGACCATACTGCCAAAAGCAATCTACAAATTCAATGCAATTTCCATCAATATTCCATTATCATTCTTCGCAGAACTAGAAAAAAACTGTTCTAAAATTTATATGGAGGTATAAAAGAGCCTGCATAGACAAAATAAGGCTGAGCACAAAGAAGGAATATAGAGGCATCACATTACCCAACTTCAAATTATACTACAAGGCTATAGTTACCAAAACAGCATGCTACTGGTATAAAAATAGGCATATAGACCAATGAAACAAAATAGATAATCCAGAAATAAAGCCAAATACTTACAGCCAACTGATCTTCGACAAAGCAAACAAAAACATAAAGGAGCGAAAGGACACCCTATTCAACAAATAGTGCCAGGATAATTGGCAAGCCTCATATAGAAGGATGAAAGCAGATCCTCAACTCTCACCTTATACAAAAATCAACTCAAGATGGATGAAAGACTTTAAATCTAAGACCTGAAACCATAAAAATTCTAGAAGATAACATCAGAAAAACTCTTCTAGACATTAGCTTAGGCAAAGAGTTCATGACCAAGAAGAACCCAAAAGCAAATGCAAGAAAAACAAAGATAAATAGATAGGACTTAATTAAACTAAAAAGTTTCTGCACAGCAAAAAAACTTAGTAAGAATCAGCAGAGTAAACAACCTATAGAGTGGGAGAAAATATTCACATACTGTGTATCTTACAAAGGACTAATATTCAGAATCTACAAGGAACTAAAACAAAGCCTCAAGGAAAAGAACAAACAATCCCATCAAAAAGTGGGCTAAAACATAAACAGGCAATTTTCAAAAGAAGATATACAAATGGCCACCAAACATATGAAAAAAATGTTCAATAATGATCACGGAAATGTAAATCAAAACCACAATGCAATGCCACCTTACGCCTGCAAGAACGCCATAATTAAAAAAATCAAAAAATAGTAGATGTTATGGTGGATGAGGTGAGGGACACTTTTTCACTGCTGATAGGAATGTAAACTAGCACAACCACTATGGAAAACAGGGTGGAGATTCCTTAAAGGACTAAAAGGAGGTCTATCATTTGATCCACCAATCCCACTACTGGGTATCTGCCCAGAGAAAAATAAGTCATTATATGAAAAAAACTCTTGCACACACGTGTTTATAGCAGCACAATTCACAATTGCAAAAATATGAAACCAGGCTGGGCACAGTGGCTCACACCTGTAATCCCAGCACTTTGGGAGGCCGAGGTGGGTGGATCATGAAGTCAGGAGATCGAGACCATCCTGGCTAACATGGTGAAACCCTGCCTCTACTAAAAATACAAAAAAATTAGCCAGGCGTGGTGGCAGGCACCTGTAGTCCCAGCTATTAGGGAGGCTGAGGCAGGAGAATGGCGTGAACCCGGGAGGTGGAGCTTGCAGTGAGCCAAGATCGTGCCACTGCACTCCAGCCTGGGTGACAGAGTGAGACTCCATCTCAAAAAAAAAAAAAAAAAAAAAAACCAATGCCCATCATCGGGTTGATACAGAAAATGTTATATATATATATATATAAATGTTATATAGATGTGTGTGTGTGTGTGTATAGATATACCACTGAATACAACTCAGCCAAAAATAGGAAAGAAATAATGGTATTCCCAGCAGCCTGGATGGAATTGGAGACCATTACTTTAAGTGAAGTAACTCAAGAATGGAAAATCAAACATCATATGTTCTCACTTATAAACAGGAGCTAAGCTATGGCAACACAAAAACATAAGAATGTTACAGTGGACCTTGTGGAACTTAGATGGAAGGGTGGAAAGGGGTGAGGAATAAAAGACTACACATTGGGTACAGTGTACACTGCTCAGGTGATGGGCACACCAAAATTTCAGAAATCACCATTAAATCACTTATCCGTGTAACCAAGCACCACCTGCTCCCCAAAAACTATTGAAATAATAATAAAACAAAAGAAAACAAACAAAAAGAAAACAGGAACATATACACCATGGACTGCTACTCAGCCATAAACAGGAATGAAACTATGTCATTTCAGCAACTTGGATGGAACTGGAGGCCATTATTCTCCGTAAAGTAACTCAGCAATCTACAAGCAAATAGTGCACCATCTCACCTAGAAGTGAAAGCTAAGCTATGGGTCCACAAAAGCATGCAGTGTAGTATACTAAACATTAGAGACTCAGAAGTGGGGAAGGTGAGAGGAGGGTGATGGAGGAAGAAACTGCCTGTTGAGTAAAATGTAAACTGAGTGATAAGTGCACTAAAATCCCAGACTTCAGCACTATACAATTCATCTACGGAACGAAAGACAACTTGTACTCCTAGAGCTATTGAAACACATTTTTAAAAATTTAACAACAAAATAATAATAATAATAAGCTCGAATCTTAAAACACTAATACGAACTTATTTTGTAAGTACTGATAACATGGAAACTATTGTTCTGTGTGCCATACCTACATTGAATTGGGCACTAATTTCTACTATAGGTATCACTAAAGTCTTTTAGCAGTATATTTGAATAGAATTCACAACTACACAATTTATCCATGGAACCTGAAACCACAGGTACCCCTACAAATATTGAAATAACAAAATATATTCAATGTTTTCTTAGCTCTGCTGTGACCTCGGGTCAGCAGGTCAGTGAGGTCAAAGCTGGCTTCTCAGGACCTCGTGGCATTCCCATCATGGGCAACGGCAGGATAGCTCAGCTCAGGTGTCCCTTCCACCTTCATAGGGGAAAAGGAGCTTGAGGGGGCTGAGGGGGAGCACCAGCGACAGTCACGTGATTCTTTTCTCAGGAAAGCTTTGGCTTATCCGGAGCCAAACCTGCTGGAGGCTACGAGATTTTCACGAGTGTCACTTTTGGGGAGAAAATGTCAGAGGAGAATCCCTGACAGAGAAGTGACCATTTCAAATTTTTCAAATTTCCATAGCCCCCCGCCCACCCCGCTCCCGGAACACTTCATTCTCAAAGGAACTGATAAAATCTCATGATCTCATGCATTGGTGTTTTGAAGCAGATGTGCAAGTTGGCTAACTTTCGACTTTATTAAAAAAAATTTTTCACTGTCAATATTTCCATGATGATGGAGAAATGTAGACTTTCAGACTCTCTTTCACACCTAGAACTTTAGGTGACCCACCCACCTACCATCCCTCCCACAAGGCGCACTCCAGAAGGTTCGTTCTCCATTGGGCGTGTGCAGAACCCGGGGACTTGATTGGGTTTTCACAGCCCTGATTAGGTTGAGGATCTAGTGAAGCAGGAAGTACAATGGAAGGGAGCTGGGTGGGTCTAATCCAATCATCTGAGCTCCTTATAAGAGGCAGGGTTTTACTGAGACCACAGAGATCTCCAGTCAGAAAGAGACTGCCTGCGAGGGAGATTCCTGGCTGCTGCTTTGTAGACCAAGGAAACCCAGGACCCTCCGGGAAGACTAAGCAGCGTGGCCTCCGACCCACAGACCTGAGAGCTGGTAAGTGTGGGGCTGGGTTGGCAGGGGCTAAGTGTGTGGGAGAGTCATGCGCATGGATCTCAACTCACAGGCTCTCTGAATCCTGTCCACAGCACCACTGCCCTCGCTCTCTGACGCCAGCACGGCCTGCAGCCGGCCAGGCTCAGCCCAAGGACAGGGGAGAGGCTAAGGCCCCGCGACATGGCGCGCACCAAGCAGACCGCCCGCAAAGCCACCGCCTGGCAGGCCCCCAGGAAGCCCCTGGCCACCAAAGCCGCCGGAAAAAGGGCGCCGCCTACAGGAGGGATCAAGAAGCCTCACCGCTACAAGCCTGGCACCCTGGCGCTGCGGGAAATCAGAAAGTACCAGAAGTCCACGCAGCTGCTCCTGCGCAAGCTGCCCTTCCAGCGCCTGGTGCGCGAGATCGCCCAGGCCATCAGCCCGGACCTGCGCTTCCAGAGTGCGGCCATTGGCGCCCTGCAGGAGGCCAGCGAGGCCTACCTGGTGCAGCTCTTTGAAGACACCAACCTGTGTGCCATCCATGCCAGGCGCGTCACAATTATGCCCCGAGACATGCAGCTGGCCCGCCGCCTCCGCAGAGAGGGTCCTTAAGAGCCCGAAGGTAGCTAAGCATAGGATTGGGAGTGGAAACAGGCAGAAATCAGGTCTTGGTGGTGTTTCTGTGTGCTTTTGTTTGTTAATGTCTAATCTACCTTGAGGGTCATAAGGCACTAGTGTCAGGTGGGAATGTTTCAGTGAGCGAGTTTCAGCACTTCAGCTCTACATCAATTTTCAAGAAACCTGTTCATTTTCACTGGACTATGCCTGTGTTTAGACTACTTCAAACCAAATAAATCTCTTCCTGATGGCAACTCAGTGATGTTTGTTTAACTTGATCAGTAGATGAGATCCACACTTCGACTTTTCCTGTATGCAGCTCTGTGTTTGCAATGTTCCCTGTGTCGTGGGCTGTTTCTACTAGTTTGCTATGAACACACATTCAACTCCACTTTCTAAAATACGAATAGACTGTATCCACAAGTCACTTCACATTATGGGAGGCAGTGTGGGTGTGTTCGTGGGTAGGAAAGGGAAAGAGGCAGCCTTTAGAAGTCTGATACCGTCCATCTCTGGCAGTTCAGCGTCCTAGAATATGGTCGCATCCATGGCCATGACTGAAGTGACCCAGGTCTTAGTAGGGGAGGTAGTAGGAGAGGCCTTGGAAGTGTATGAGACGTGGGGAGACACGCCCCCGCTGCAGCCCAACCATTTGAGGCAGGCTGTCTGCAAGTTCAAGTTTAAGGGCCACTTATTATTATTATTATTATTACTTTTTTATTATTTTATTTTATTTTATTTTTTGGAGATGGAGTCTCACTGTCTCCCAGGCTGGAGTGCAGTGGCGCGATCTCAGCTCACTGCAAGCTCCGCCTCCCGGGTTCACGCCATTCTCCTGCCTCAGGCTCCTGAGTAGCTGGGACTACAGGCGCCCGCCACCATGCACAGCTAATTTTTGTATTTTTAGTAGAGACAGGGTTTCACCATGTTAGCCAAGATGATCTCGATCTCCTGACCTCGAGATCTGCCCACCTTGGCTTCCCAAAGTGCTGGGATTACAGGCGTGAGCCACCATGCTCAACCAATTTTTTTCTTTTTTTGGGATGGACTCTCGCTCTGTCGCCAGGCTGGAGTGCAGTGGCGCGATCTCGACTCACTGCAATCTCTGACTCCCTGGTTCAAGCGATTCTCCTGCCTCAGCCTCCCGAGTAGCTGGGACTACAGCCACGCGCCACCATGCACAGCTAATTTTTGTACTTTTAGTAAAGACGGGGTTTCACCATGTTGGCCAAGATGGTCTCGATCTCCTGACCTCGTGATCTGCCTACCTCGGCCTCCCAAAGTACTGGGATTACAGAGGGCCACATTTTTAACAAGTACCAAAAAATCATGTGATTTTAGACTCAAGGCCAGAAAAGAAATCCTGGGGGGAAACGTACTTGTTCCATGTTCCCTATGACAGAAGACTTTGTGTGCCAGAGCTTCAGTGTCTCAATCTACCCTGAATTTACCCACAATTTTAATATCTTCCTCAAACTCTTAAATTGGCCACACCTGGATGAAGGAGGCAACCTATTTCATAATCACTTTGACTAAATATTTGGATCGTTTCTGACATCTGAGTTTTTTCTACATCCTCCTATTTGGAAGAATAAACTTGTATGGGCCTTTTGCACCCTCTGGACAGCAAACTGCTTTGAAAGAGAAACCACTTCCAAGAGACTATGGTGATTTCACATTGAAGACAGAAGTTGCTCTGCCTTAGGACTTTGCTTTTTCTGGGTTTTATTTTCTTATCAAGATCAGTTACTAGTTCATATTTTCTGTTGAATTTTTTTAAAGGCATTATTGATGAGATTATGGCTTTCTCACAAAAAATATTACTTTGGTGAAAGTGGATTGAAATTAACAGAACTTAAATTTTACAATGCTTTTCAAGTACAAGAGTTGAACATGGCATGGTAGGTGAGGGAGTAGGAGGTAGATTTTGACAAACACGATTTTTTCAATTTAGATGATTTCAAATGTTTTGTTTTTATCCAAACTACAGAAGATTTTAATGAGTTGTCAATTCAAAGGTCATTACAAAAAAAAAAATCTGAAGCTAAATCACAATGTAATTTTTGAATTACGATCTCAAAAAATTTGAATAACTGGATGGCATTGCTGTGACAAAACAAGGATTTTCAGCTCTTTCATCTTTAAAAACAAAAACCTGATGCAGAATCATCTCATTTTACCAAACACTAGTATGCTCCCTTGAATATATGCCTAAGAAAAATGAATTAAAAACAAAAAAACTTCATCTATCTCATTAATAGGTTCATATAAAAGAAAATATTTTCTTATAAAATAGACTGCTAGATATTCCTATACTCGGCACTAACTCGAAATTATATGATGTGTCTCTCCAATATTCATGATAGTTATTAAACTCTTACAAAGATCTGACTCCATTCATTTTGTGAGAGCATGGCCCCCTTCTCCGCCATATATGAAAGTTACCACTCTACTTTGTATCCTTCTTCATAGAAAACATAACACCATCAAATTATTATTTAAACTTGTCTAATTGGGGTACAACAGTTTGTTTAGTTGTACATTTGAAGACCAGACCCTAGATACTACACACTTGGAAACAGTGCAGCTAGATTGTTTAAACTTTATTTGGGCACAGACTAAGTACTTTTCTGGGGCAAAGGCAGGCAGGGCGGATGTTAAGGTTATTCCAGAGTGATCCTAAATTATTGAAAATAACTGTGAAGTTGTAGGCCATATGCGGTGGGTCACACCTGTAATCCCAGCACTTTGAGAGGCGAGGCGGGTGGATCTCTTGAAGTCAGGGGTTCAAGACCAGCTTAGCCAACATGGTGAAACTCCATCTCTACTAAAAATACAAAAATTAACCAGTGTGGTGGCACATGCCTGTAATCCCAGCTACTCTGGAGGCTGAGGCAGGAGAATTGTTTGAACCTGGAAGGCAGAGGTTGCAGTGAACCAAGATCATGCTACTGTATGCCAGCCTGGGCAACCGAGCAAGTCTCCATCAAAAAAAAAAAGAAAAAGAAAAAGAAAGGAGGGAAGGAAGGGAAGGGGAGGGGAGGGGAAGGGAGGGGGAGGGGAGAGGAAGGGAGGGGGAGGTGAGAGGAAGGGGGAGGGGAGGGAAGGGGAGGGGAAGGGAAGGGAAAAAGGAAGGAAAGAAAGAAGGAAAGACAGAAGAAAGGAAAGAAAGAAAGAAAGAAAGAAAGAAAGAAAGAAAGAAAGAAAGAAAGAAAGAAAGAAAAGGAAAGAAAGAAAGGAAAGAAAGAGAAAGAAGCTGTGAAGTGCAGTCCCTTCATTTGTTAGTCATCTCCTCACTACCTCACCAGTTCCAACCAGAGGCCACATTTTTCTAGGCAGTCTCCAAATGCACATTATGAGATAGACTTTAATAATGGCAGTGAAGCTCCAGGAAAACTTACATTGTTATTAACATGTAATACAACCAGCCATGAAAGCTGTCAAAGATTTTTCCTGGAAAGATATCACTTTCTACAAATTTTCTTCTTGAGAACTGTGGCTATATGATATTACATATTGAGAAGATTTAGAATGTGTAGGGGCACTGAACCTTCTCAGCAAATCCATTTTTCCTCTTTGAAAAAACAACACTGTGTTTCTGCTCCTGAACTGACCTGACCTCTGAGACCTTGATGGGATCTTGTTTCTGTCTTCAGCAGTTCAGCTTTACTCAGACCACGAAAAGCATTGAGTTCTACGTGGGGGCCAGAAAAACATTCTAACCTTGTGTGTCCAATCACTACTCTCACTGCTATCTGTAGATTTTTGTCCCACCTCAGGTTGCTTGGGCAAGGTTCTCTTTACTTCTAGTGTTCAGAGAGCACTAGGCCTGCCACATCTGCCAGAACACAGCTTCCAAGACTCCCCAGTGCCATGGAAAAAGGAATGAGCTGACAGCAGTATAAAGCCTGGGTGATATTGAGACCCTTGGATCTTCCTTATTTTGGTTGCTCAAGCACTTTAATTTCTGAGAGAGCCCTCCCAACTCCATGAGTTCTTCCAAGAATCTGTACCCTCCATATCCCTCCCTTAGACCCAGTAGTCTAACTTGTTATATGCCTTTACAAGGAAGTTGGTAAAATAAAATGAAAGCTATGTAATGTCAAAATATGGTGGTGTGAAACAGAATTTCCCCATCCTTGTTAAAGTTTAAAAGTTTCTGTAATACTCACCCAATCAAAGATAGGTTCTATGTACCATAAGTACCATTTTAAGAGCAAAAGCTAAGTTTAAAAATAAACAAAGTAACAGTTTTGAGGGGGTCTATTTGGCTTCAGGAAAAAATAATTGATGTTACTCTCTGTTCAATATTAGAACTGAACTGGAAGGGGTTTTAGATCTTTTTGCTCATATTCTGTGATTTAGGGGGCACAGGGCAAAGGTAAACAGGCTGAACTAGCACCGTCAATATCTGCGAGTTGTGCTGGGAATGTTCACAATGATTTGATAATAAATCTCAGGTCTTTATTTTATGATGGAAAAGTCTTCTTTGCCATAATAAAGGTAAAGTAGAGTATGTACAAGGAGACTGTGGGATAACTTTATAACTCCTGATGAACCTACTTTGTTCCATATCTCAATAATTTATTTTTTATGTTGCTGTACTCAGGTTCGATTCTATGAGCAGATTGCCTCTAGAATGCATAAAATCAAGAATACTCTGTAACAGTGTTTTAAACTAAATTTGGGTGCCTATAGAAGCACTGGTAATATTACCACGTGAAGCAAACCTGCAGGATCAATAGGCTCTCTCTATATGTGTCTTTTAAACTGTGGATGATCATTACAAATGGGTGTTCACAGACAGGTGGTTTTTGGAATCTGTTTCTCTCTCTCTAGTCTTATAAGATTCTCCTATACTATGTTAATTTCCAATAATGTAGACAATCAACTTGCTGACATAAAGCAAAGTAGGGAGGAATACCTATGAGAACAGTCAAATAAGAGAAAATAATGCTTTGTGATTTTGTTTTTATTTCCTCAGGTTGGAAACAGTTCAATGATGACCCAAAAAAATCCATAAAAGTATTTAAAATACATACAAGGACAACAATTGCAGTGCTCCTGCTCAGACACAGCCTTCAGGGCAGAAGAACACAAGAGAAAAGTCTCTGCAGGCTTCATTTATTGATACCAGACATAATCATAAAAGCTAAGACACAGCAACTCCAGGCTTCAGTATAAAACCGTACAAGTCCCCTGGAAGAGATTTCCCTCTCTGAAAGCATCTCCCTGCCCACAAAAAACTCAAGGCCCATGTACCCATCTTCTTCCAAATAGGCAGACCCAGAAAAATGCCTCTATATGCCCTAGGAAGCCCAAATATTTAGTCGAAGTGATTATGAAACAAGCCACTGTCTTCATCTAGGGAAGGCCAATGTCAGAGTTTGAGAAAGACATTAAAGTCGTGGGTAAATCCAGGGTGGACTGAGATGCAGAAGCTCCAGCAAACACAGTCCTGTCATTGGAAGATGAATGCAATACTTATTCCTGCACAAACAGACCTTTCCCTCTGGCCTTGGGCCTAAAAGAACATATTTTTTTTTTTTTTTTTTGTAGTTGCTGTTGGGGAAGAGGCCCTTGGGCTTTAACCTGTGAACAGCCTCACTTAAATGCTTGGGATGCAGCGGGGGCATTTCTCCCCCATCTCACACATGTCCAGGGCCTCTTGCACCACCTCTCCAACCAAGACCTTGGCTATTCCAGCCATGGCAATGGCCGCGTTCTCAGACACCGATCTGCCAGTGATAGACTGCATCAGACCCGCAATGCGTGCTTTTGGGAAAGCTGACCGGCGACACACTTTGTAGCGGGCCAGCTGCTCCTCAGACATGGCAGAAAGCAGGATTGTCATCCTCTGAGCCTCCTCTGCATCCACGGTTGGCTTCCTCTCCTTCTTTCCTTTGGTATCTGTTTTCCATTTTTTGGCTGCAGGAGGAGCTGAGGCTGAGGCTTCTTTGTCACCTGCTCTGAGAACCAAGATGTCCTGACTCCTGAGCTCACCTTCCTGATCCCTGGGTTCTTCCAAGTTCCCATCTAGGTCCTCTGGGATTCCATCCTTGTTGCTGCCCTTCAGACCTCGGGGCATGGTGAACATCTCAGCAGACACACCTGTTTGTCTGCCTGTCACCATGGGCTAGATGCAGATCTAGTCCATGGCAGCGCTGTAGAGGCAGAAGTTCCAGCTAAGGTGGTTTGATTATGGATCTGCAATGAGAACCTTTCAAAGATTTTAGCTACTGTGTTTCTTCTGAGCCATAGTTCAGCCACAACTAGGCACAGCTCCCTGCCTCCCCCTCCCCCATACAAAAATACACACTGGTTTTTCTGACTTCCACAATGTGAAGAAACTTGGGTATGGAGAGTATATTAGTTTTAGATCAATGCATAATAAATTCTCACTCCTAGAGGTGTCACTCAGGTGTGGGCTGTGGGGATCTCTGGATCTGCACAGCCACCGCTGGGGACTCTCCAGTGGGGAAAAATTTCTCTCTGCCTGGAGATCTCTGTGATCTTAAGGAGGTTCAGTTCCTTATAAAGAGCTCAGATGATTGGATCAGGCCCAGCACTTAATGTCCATTGGTTCAGGGTATCCCTAATCTAATCAGGGATTTGTGGGCTCATCAATTCATGATTCCACCCACACTCAAGGGACGGTCAGATGTAGGGTGTGTCTCCAAGGGGCAGGAAATGTGTGGGGCATTTAAGAATTCTGTGTGCCTCACAGAATCTCAAAGTTTACATTTCACAACAATAAAGAAAACATTGACAGCAAAAATTACATATTTTATGAAGTTGCATATTAGACAACTTAAATGTCGGAGCAAAGAAACCCCAGGGTTGTAAGGCACTAGTGTCAAGTGGATGTGTCTCAGTGAGTGAGTTTCAGAAGTTTACATCAATTGTTAAGAAATCGGTTCATTTTCACATAGTCCATTTCACTGGACTATGCCTACATTTAGACTACTTCAAACCAAATAAATTTCTTCTTGATGGCAACTCAATGTTTGTTACACTTGAACAAAACAGTAGGTGAGATCCACACTTTGACTTTTGCTATATGCAGCTATGTGTTTTCAAAGTTCCCTGTTTCCTAGGCTGTTCCTGCTAATTGGCTATGAACATACATTCAACTCTACTTTCTGAAATGTGAATAGAGTCTCTATCCAAAAGTCATATCACATTAAAGGAGGAAGAAAACCCAGTGTAGGTCTGTTCATGGATGGAAAAGGGAGAGAGGCACACTTTAGAAGTCTGATGAAGTCCATCACTGGCAGGTGGATGCCCTAGAATGAGGTAATGGCTGGGATGACCCAGATTTTGATCATCAAGGTGGTAGGGAAGACTGTGGACATGTGTGCAATGTGGGGAGACATACCGCCACTGCAATCCAAGCATTGGAGGGAGGCCTTTAGCAGGCAACAGCCCAGGGGCCACTTCCCAAACACTGAGTACAAAAAAAAATCATCTCCCTCTGGACCTCAGCTTAGATAGAAAGGCCTGATCTTAAAGAAGAAATTACTCATCCCAGTCTTTCTATGACAGGATCCTCTGTGGGCTGGAGCTTCAGTACCTCAGCCCATCCTGGATTTACCCATGATTTAACATCTTTCTTAAGTCTTGGAAGACGGAGGTTGCAGTGAGCCGAGATGGCAACACTGCCCTCCCACCAGGCTAAGAGAACAAGACTCTGTCTAAAAAAAATAACAATTATCATCATCATCTTTGGATCTCTGAAGTCCATGAATGGGCAGGCATTGTTCTGGGTCTTCCTAGTTGAGGGAAGAAAGGTGTATGGCCCTTGAACATCCTGTGGATAGGGAGCTGTTTCAGAGAGAAAAAATAAACCCTTTTAAGAGACTATGGTGGAATTTTTAGCTCCAGAACAACTGCAAAAATAAACCAGGAATCCCAAGAGGACCCACAGACCCTCTAAAGGAAGTGGACTGCTTCTGCAGGACCTGAAGACACCCCAGATACTGTGCTGGTATCCACAGCTGAGAGACCTATAGATGGTTCACATCACAGGACTTTGTGCAGAAAACTTCCAGTACCAGCCTGGAACCTGGTAGACTTCCTGGGTGGCTGGATCCAGAAGAGAGATAGCAATCAATTCAGCTTGGCTCACAGGAAGCCACATCCATAGGAAAAGGAGGAGAGTACTACATCAAGGGAACACCCTGTGGGACAAAATAATCTGAACAATAGCCTTCAACCCTATACGTTACCTCTGGCAGAGCCTACCCAGATGAGAAGGGACCAGAAAACTAACTCTGGCAATATGACAAAACAAGGCTCTTTAACACCCGCAAAAAATCACACTAGCTCACCAGCAATGGATCCAAACCAAGAAGAAATCCCTGATTTACCTGAAAAAGATTCAGAAGTTTAGTTATTAAGCTAATCAGCAAGGGACCAGAGAAAGACAAAGCCCAATGCAAGGAAATCCAAAAAGTGATACCAGCAGTGAGGGGAGAAATATTCAAGGGAATAGATAGCATACAGAAAAACAATAAAAACTTCAGGAAGCATTGAACAAACTTATAGAAATGCTAAATGCTCTGGAAAGTCTCAGCGATAGAATTCAACAAGTAAAAGAAAGAAATTCAGAGCTTGAAGACAAGGTCCTTGAATTAACCCAATCCAGCCGTGGGTCAAAAACGAAATCAAGATGAAAATTAAAACATTCTTTGAACTGAATGACAAAAATAAAACAACCTATCAAAACCTCTGGGATACAGCAAAGGTGGTGCTAAGAGGAAAGTTCATAGCCCTAAACACCTACATCAAAGACTGAAAGAGCACAAACTTACATTCTAATGTCACACCTCAAGGAACTAGAGAAAGAAGAAGCAGCTAAACTCAAACCCAGAAGAAGAAAGGAAATAACCAAGATCAGAGCAGAACTAAATGAAATTGAAACAAAAAAAAAATACGAAAGATAACTGAAATAAAAAGCTGGTTCTTTGAAAAGATAAATAAAATTGATAAACTTATTAACAAGATTAATCAAGAAAAGAAGAGAGAAAATACAAATAACCTCATTAAGAAACAAAACAGGAGGTATTACAACTGACACCACTGAAATACAAAAGATCATTCAAGGCTACTATGAACACCTTTATGCACATAAACTAGAAATCCTAGAAGAAATGTATACATTCCTGGAAAAAATACAACCCTCCTAGCTTGAATCAGGAAGAATTAGATGCCCTGAACAGACTAATAACAAGCAGCAAGATTTAAATGGTAATTTAAAAATTACCAAAAAAAAGTCCAGGACCAGATGGATTCACAGCAGAATTCTACCAGACATTCAAAAAAGAATTGGTACCAATCCTTTTGACAGTATTCCACAGGATAAAGAGGGAACCCTCCCTAATTCCTTCTATGAAGCTTGTATCACCTTAATACTATACCAGGAAAGGACATAACCAAAAAAGAAAACTACAGACTGATATCCCTGGTGAACATAGACGCTAAAATCCTTAACAAAATATTAGCTAACCAAATCCATAAACATATCAAAAAGATAATCCACCATGATCAAATGAGTTTCATACCAGGGATGCAGAGATGGTTTAATATGCACAAGTCAATAAATGTGATACACCACATAAACAGAATTAAAAACAAAAATCACATGATCATCTCAATAGATGCAGAAAAAGCATTTGACAAAATTCACCATCCCTTTATGATTAAAACTGTCAGCAAAATCAGCATACAAGGGACACACTTCAATGTAATAAAAGACATCTATGACAAGCCAACAGCCAACATAATACTGAATGAGGAAAAGTTGAAAGCATTCCCTCTGAGAACTGGAACAAGAAAAGGATGCCCACTCTTACCACTCGTCTTCAACATAGTACTGGAAGTCCTAGCCAGAGCAATCAGTCAAGAGAAAGAAATAAAGGGCATCCAAATTGGTAAACAGGAAGTCACACTGTCACTCTTTGCAGGTGATATGATCATTTACCTCGAAAACCCTAAAGACTCCTTCAGAAAGCTCCTAGAACTAATAAAACAGTTCAGCAAAGTTTCCAGATACAAGATTAATGTACACAAATCAGCAGCTCTTCTATACACCAACAGCAACCAAGCAGAGAATCAAATCAATAACAACCCCTTTTACAATAGCTGCAAAAAATTAAATACTCAGGAATATACCTAAACAAGGAAGTGAAAGACCTCTACAAGGAAAACTACAGAACACTGCTGAAAGAAATCATAAGTGACACAAACAAATGGAAACACAATCTATGCTCATGGATGGATAGAATATTGTGAAAATGACCATACTGCCAAAAGCAATCTACAAATTCAATGCAATCCCCGTCAAAATACCACCATCATTATTTATAGAATTAGAAAAACTAATTCTATGTTGTTGTTATGTTTGAGATGGAGTCTCGCTCTGTCACCCAGGCTGGAGTGCAGTGGCATATCTCGGCTCACCGCAAGCTCCACCTCTCAGGTTCACGCCATTCTCCTGCCTCAGCCTCCCAAGTAGCTGGGACTACAGGCGCCTGCCACCACACCTGGCTAATTTTTTGTATTTTTAGTAGAGAGGGGTTTCACCATGCTAGCCAAGATGGTCTCAATCTCCTGACCTCGTGATCCGCCTGCCTCGGCCTCCCAAAGTGCTGGGATTACAGGCATAAGTGACCGCGCCCAGCTGGATCCTTATCTTATACATGAGGATCCTCACCTTTTACAAAAATCAACTCAAGATGGATAAGGACTTAAATCTAAGACCTGAATCTATAAAAATTCTAGAAGATAACATTGGAAAACCCCTTCTAGGCATTAGCTTAGGCAAGAATTTCATGACCAAGAACCCAAAAGCAAATACAATGAAAACAAAGATAACCTAGTTGGGACTTAATTAAACTAATTTTTTTGCCAGCAAAAGGAACAGTCAGCAGAGTAAACAGACAACCCACAGAGTGGGAGAAAATCTTCACAATCTATACAATTTGACAAACAACTAACATCCAGAATCTACAATAAACTCAGAAAAATCAGTAACAAAAAAACAAACAATACCATCAAAAAGTGGGCTAAGGATATGAATAAACAATTCTCAAAAGAAGATATTCAAATGGACAACAAACATACGAAAAAATGATCAACATCATTAATAATGAGACAAATGCAAATCAAAACCACAATGTGATGCCACCTTACTCCTGCAAGAATGGTCATAATCAGAAAATCAAAAAACAGTAGATGTTGGCGTGGATGTAGCCATCAGGAAACACTTCTACACCACTGGTGGGAATGTAAACTAGTACAGCCACTATGGAAAACAGTGTGGAGATTCCTTAAAGAACTAAAAGTAGAACTACCATTTGATCCAGCAATCCTGCTACTGGGTATCTACTCAGAGGAAAAGAAGCCATTATATGAAAAAGGTATTTGCACACACATGTTTATAGCAGCACAATTCGCAATTGCAAAATCGTGGAACCAATCGAAATGTCCATCATTCAACAAGTGGATAAAGAAACTGTGGTATATACATATGATGGAATACCACTCAGCCATAAAAAAGAATGAATTAACAGCATTTGCAGCAACCTGGATGAGATTGGAGACTAGTATTCTAAGTGAAGTAACTCAGGAATGGAAAATCAAATATTGTATGTTCTCACTGATATGTGGGAGCTAAACTATGAGGACACAAAGGCATAAGAATGATACAATGGATTTTGGGGACTTGAGGGGAAGGGTGGGAGGAAGGCAAGGGATAAAAGACTATAAATAGGGTGCAGCAGATACTGTTCAGGTAATGGGTGCACCGAAAACTCACAGATCACCACTAAAGAACTTACTCATGTAACCAAATACCACCTGTACTCCAATAACCTATGGGAAAAAAATTTTTTAAAAGAGACTATTGTGCATTCACACTGAATCCTGAAGTTGCTATGACTTACAATGTTTTTTCTCCTATGTGATTTTTAGGAGATAAAGAAAAAGTCTTCCCTTACAATACTCTATCCTGAATGCCCTGGGCTTTCTAAGAGCACTGGAATAGTTGCCCTTGTAAACATTTAATATTTTTCCATAACTTTACCTAGGGAATCAATAAACTGTTTTCCAGCTTGCAAACATAAAAATGAAACTAAAAGCCACTTTTTCCTACAAAATTATTTTTTCACTTTTCTCCCAAGACTATTTCATGTCAGGGAGTGATCTTTGAGGATGTTAGGAGGGTAACACACTCTAGGAGCAGCATGGAAAACTAGTCAGAGAAACACGGACCTCAGAAACCCTGTCCAATCTCTGCATTCATTTCCATGCCTTCACCTCCAAAGAATTTGTTCCAGTGTAACCTATGTTTATGGCTAAAATAACATATTGATCACTGTTCTGTGCTTCACTAAAACAAAAATATATGCAATAATAATGTATTTTTATACTAAATAATATTGTATTTTTACTTTATTTCCAAATTATTGTACCAAAATAACAGAAGTTAAAAATAAAATGTCCTCTCACTGTGGAATTGGAGCATTAAGCATTTTGTGTAATTGAATCTTATTTGCAATTATACTGACATGTAATTGATCAAATACCCTGAATATAAGACAAATGGTAACAAATGTAAAAAACTAAAAATGTAAAGAATCAATATCTATTTGGACATCTGACTGAGTGGTGATGTCACAGGGCAAACTGTAGAGAAAATAAAACATTCCTATCTTGAAAGTATGCTATCAAGTTGTAGGAACCAAAACGGCATAACACTTGCGTAAAAACAGACTCCTAAGCCACTGGAACAGAGCAGAGAACCCAGAAATCAATCCATACACGTACAGCCAACTGATTGTTTACAAAGGTGCAAACAACACACGACAAAAGGACAGTCTCTTCCATCAATGCTGATAGGAAAACTAGGTATCTACATGAAGAAAAACAAAATTAGACTCTTATCTTTCACTATACACAAGAATAGACCATAATATATTAAAAACTTCAAACTGTGAACCTATAGAAGAAAACAGGGAACATCCTGCCTGCCATTGGTAAAGCCAACGATTTTTGGACTATGACCCAAAAGCACAGACAATAAAAGGGAAAACAGACACGTGGCTCGCATCCAACTGGAAAAGAAAAATCTGCACAGCAAAGGAAAAAATCAACATCATGAAGAGACAAAATCATAATGGAGAAAATATTTGCAAACCCTACGTTATATAAGGGATTAATTACTGTCCAAAATATACTAGGAATACAAACGACTCAATAGCAAGAAACAACACAAATTAAAGACTGGGCAAAGAATCTAAATAATAGACATTTCTGACAATAAGATATACAAGTGCCCAACATATATATATATGTATATATATAAACATCATATATATGTTGATATATATAAACATCATATGTATGTTGATATATAAACATCATATATATGTTGATATATATATAAACATCATATGTATGTTGATATATATAAACATCATATATCTGTTGATATATATATAAACATCATATATATGTTGATATATATAAACATCATATATCTGTTGATATATATATATCAACATCACTAATCATCAGCAAAACACAAATTGAAACTGAAATAATGTATCACTTCACACTCATTAGAATGGTTATGATCAAAAAGCCAAAGAACAACACTTGTTGATGAGGATGTGAAGGAAAAGGAAACCCTTGCACTATTCCTGGGAACATAAATTAGGACAGCCATTAAAGAAAACATTACAGATATTTCTCCAGAAAGTGAAAAAATAGAGCTATCATATGATCCAGCAGTCTCACACTGCTAGGTATATATCCAAAGGAAATGAAATCATTTTATTGAAAAGATATCTGCACTCCCACATTGATTGCAGCACTATTTACAATAGATAAGATGTGGAATTTACCTAAATGTCCAAAGTGGAAGACAGGATGAGGAAAAAATTATGTATATATGAGATATATATTATTTATATACGATATATATTATATATCATATAATATATGTATCATATATTTTATATATATATATATATATATATATATATATATATATATATAAGGGAATACTATGCAGCCTTAAAGAAGAAGGGAATCTTGTCATTTATGACACATGAGTGCACCTGGAGAGCATCATGCTAAGTGAAGTAAGCCAGGCAGAGGAATATAAATACTATATGATCTCAATGGTATGTGCAGTCTCACAAAGTTAATCTACTAGATGTCAAAAAGAAGAATGGTGGTTGTCAGGGGATGGGGTGGCTGCAGGTGCATGATTTGAGAAGATGTTTGTCAAAACACACAACATTTCAGTTACACAGGGGAAAAAATCTCAAGAAGCATTGTACAACATGGTAACTTAGTTAACAATAGATCGTATTCTTGAAAAATGCTAAAAGCATGGATGTGCGGTGTTCTCACCAGTATAGTACATATGTGAGGTCATATGGCTCTCAGTTACCTAGATTTAGACATCAGGCAATGTGTACATAATTTAAAACATCACTTTGTACATAAGAAATAGGTACAATGAGATGTGTTTATTTAAATATGAATAAATAAATCAATAGTTGAGTGGTTGCAAAGGATGGAAGGTGAAGGAGCAGTGAAGAGACAAGACACCGTGGATTTGGACGGAAGTGAAACTGCTCCACAAGACTCTTCCTTGGGATACGATACTGGTGGATACATGTAATTATGCCTTTACTTGAACCAATAGAATGTACAACACACAAGTGAATCCTAAGGAGAGCAATGGTCTTGGAGTCAGAATAATGACTAGGGCAGAAAGTTGATAGTGTAAGTGGGTAGAGGATATAGGGGACCTCTGTTTCTTCTGCCCAATTTTGCCATAAACCTAAAGTTTTTCTATGATATGATGTGACGGGCACATGTGACCATTTTATCAAAAAGACTTTTATCAAAAAGACTTCAGCTTTCTCCCCAAGGCAGATTTTCATGAATGTCACTTTTGGGGAGAAAAATGTCCCTGGGGGGGTCCCTGATAGAGGAGTGACCATTTCGGTTTTCCATCTTTCCCTCCCTGTTTCACCTCATCCTCAGAGAATCTGAGAGACACCTCATGGTGGCACCCAGTGGAGTTCTGCAGCAGTCATGAAAGTCATCGAATGTGTGACTTTATTCAAATGTCGTTTTCATTGTAACTATTTCCATGATGATCATGAGATGTAAACTTTCAGAATCATTTTCGCACCCAGATTCCACCTAACTCACACCTACCATCCCTCTCATGAGGCACAGTCCAGAGGTTCCTCCCTCCATTGGGTGTGAGCAGAACCCAAGGATTTGATTAGGTTTTCACAGCCCTGATGAGGTTGAGGGTCTAGTGAAGCAGTGAGAACAATGGAAGGTAGCTGGGTGGTTCTAATGCAATCATCTGACCCCTTATAAGAGGCTGCACTTGGCTGAGACCACAGAGATCTTCAGCCAGAGCCAGACAGCTTGGAAGGGAGATTCCTGGCTGCTGCTGTGTAGACCTTGGAAGCCTGAAACCCACAGGGGAGAAGGAACAGTGGGGCCTCTGACCCGCAGACCTGGGAGCTGGTAAGTCCAGGGCTGGGTTGGAAAGGGCTAAGCGTGTGGGTGCATCTTCTTCATGGATCTCAACTCACAGGCTCTCTGAATCCTGTCCATAGCCCCACTGCCCTCGCTCTCTGACGCTAGGGTAGCCTGCAGCTGACCAGGCTCAGCCCAAGGAGAGGGGAGAGCCTGCAGCTGAATCCTGTCCACAGCCCCACCATCATTGCTGTCAGGTACCAGCGCTGCCTCCTGTTCACCAGGCTCAGCCCAAGGACACAGGAAAGGCCGTGACCCACACCATGGCGCACACCAAGCCCACCGTCCGCAAAGCCACCCTCTGCCCCCCAAGGAAGACCCTGGCCACCAAGGCCGCTGGCAAGAGGGCGCCGTTCACAGGAGTCATCAAGAAGCCTCAGCGCTACAGGCCTGGCACACTGGCGCTGCGCAAAATCAGAAAGTACCAGCAGAAGTCCACGCAGCCGCTCCTGTGCAAGCTGCCCTTCCAGCTCCTGGTGCGCGAGATCGCCCAGGCTATCAACCCGGACCTGCGCTTCCAGATCGCTGCCATTGGTGCTCTCAGGGTACCAGCGAGGCCTACCTGGTGCGCCTCTTTGAAGACGCCAACCCATGTGCAATCCATGCCAGGCGTGTCACAGTTATGCCCAGAGACATGCAGCTGGCCCATCGCCTCCGCGGAGAGCCCACACTCCTGGCAAACACTGCACTTTAGACGGCTTCGTTTCCGTTTGATTGTGTTTTTACTCTTCTCTGCGTTCATCCTGGATCTGATATTAGCATTTTTCTTCACTTTTGGTTTTATTTCCCTCACGGGGTCCAAAAGTAGCCCTGCATATGATTGGGAGTAACAACAGAGGCAGATATAACGGGTATGACTGTTACTGTTTGCTTTTGTTTGTAAACTTTCCATCTACATTGAGGGTCTAATGCATTCATGTCAACTGGGAATTTCTCACTCAACACCTTTCAACAGTTCAAATCAAGAACAATTGTGAAAAATTTGTTCATTAATATTATTGAAAACCAAATAAATTTCTTATTGGTGGCAAATAGATAATGTCTCCTGCATTTGATCAAACAGCAGATGAGATTCACACTTTGACTTTTCCTATATGCGGCTCCACTTTCTCAATGTTCCCTGTCTCCTGGGCTGTTCCTGCTCCTTTGCTATAACATACATTCAACTCTACTTTCTGAAAGTTGAATAGACTCTCTATCCAGAAGTCACTTCACATTACAGGAGGCAGGAAAACCAGTGTGTGTTTGTGGGTGGGAAAGGGAGAGAGGCACCCGTTACAAGTTCAGTTCAGTCCATCAGCTCCAGGTCAGTGTCCTAGAACCTGATCACAGTCGTGGCCTTGGCTGAAATGACCCAGGTCTTGGCCGGGGAGGTGGTAGGAGAGGCCCTGGACGTGTGTGAGATGTGGGGAGACAAATCCCCATTGCAGCCCAAGCCTTGGAGGGCTGGGCACAGCCTGCAGCTGCCCAGGCTCAGCCCAAGGAGACGGGAGCGCTGAGGCTTCTTGATCGCTCCTGTGAGCGGCACCCTCTTGCCGGCGGCTTTGGTGGCCAGGGTCTTCCTTGGGGGGCAGACGGTGGCTTTGCGGGCAGTGGGCTTGGTGCACGCCATGGTGTGGGTTCACTGCTTTTCTTGTGTGACCTTTCACAGGGGACAGCCCATGGGTCACTTCCCCAACACCGCGTACAAAATAAAAATCATCTTCCTCTGGGCCCCAGCCCTGATAGAAAGGCCTGATCTTAGAGGAGAAAGTACTGGTTCCAGTCTTTCTATGACAAGACCCTCTGCAGGCTAGGGCTTCAGTATCTCATCACATCCTGGACTCAACCATGATCCAACGTCTTTCTTATAGCTTACGTTGGTCTCACCCAGATGAAGACAGCAGCCTGTTTCACAATCCCTTTTAATCATATTTATATCTCAGACCAGGCACAGTGGCTCATTCCTAATATCCCAGCATTTTAGGAGGCTGAGGCAGGCAGATCACTTGAGCTAAACGGCTAATGATCAGCCTAGGAAACATGGCAAAACCTCCTCTCTATAATTTAAGAAAAAAAATTAGCTGGACATGGTAACTGGAGCCTGAGGATTCACCTACTCAAGAAACTGAAGCAGGAGGATCACTTGAACTCTGGAGTTGGAGGCTGCAGTGAGCTGAGGGCACCACTGTCATTTCGCCTGGCTGACAGAGCAAAACCCTGTCTCAAAAATAATAACAATCATCATCATCACGTTTGGATCTCTGAGGTCAATGCATGGGTAGGCATTGTTCTGGGGCTTCCTAGTTAGAGGAAGAAAGGTACATGGGCTTTGAGCATCCTGTGGACAGGGAGCTGTTTTCAGAGAGAGAAAAGAAACCCTCTGAAGAGGCTATGGTGCATTCACACTGAATCCTAAAGCTGCTATGACTTAGGAATTTTTCTCATATGGGATTTAGAGACAAAACAAACAGAAAGTCTTCCCTTACAATACTCTATCCTGAAAGCCCTGGGCTAAGAGCACTGGAATAGTTGTCCTTGTAAATATTAAATACCATTTCAGGTTTCCATATTCCCCTTCCCAGTTCACTTCATCCTCATGGGATCTGATGAAGACCTCATGATCTCAAGCCTTGGTGTTTTTCCACACACATGTAAGTTGTCTAACGTGCAACTTGTTTTTGTTTTTCTTTTGAGATGGAGTCTCACTTTGTCACCCAGGCTGGAGTGCAGTGGTGTGATCTCGGCTCACTGCAACTTCCGCCCCCAGGTTCAAGCAATTCTCCTGCCTCAACCTCCAAGTAGCTGTGATTACAGGTGCATGCCACCACACCTGGTCAATTTTTGTATTTTTAGTAGAGACGGGGTTTCACCGAGTTAAGCCAGGATGGTCTCAATCTGTTGACCTCATGATCCATCCACCTCGGCTTCCCAAAGTGCTGGGATTGCAGGCGTGAGCCACCATGCCTGGCCTAACATGCAACTTTAAGTAACTATTTCCTTGATGTAAATAAAATGTAAACTTTCAGAATCCATTCGGCACCCAAAACATTAAGTGACAGATCTCATTTATCATCCCTCCCACAATGCACAATCCAGAGGTCTGTACCTCTCTTGGGTGAGGAAGAATGCAGGGACTTAATGGGCTTTCACAGCCCTGATTAGGTTAAACATCTGCTGCAGCACAGAACGCAGTGGAAGGTAGCTGGGTGGGTCTAATCCAATCATCCAAGCCTCCTATAAATGACTGAATTTGGCTGAGATCACAGAGATCTCCAGCTAGAGCAAGACTGCCTGGGAGAAAGATTCCCCACTGCTGTGTGTAGACCTAGGAATCCCAAGGCTACTCAAGGAGACTGAATACAGGGACCTCAGACCCACTGATCAGTGAGCTGGTAAGTATGGGGCTGGGTTGGAAGGGGCTAAGTGTATGGGAGCATCTTCTGCATAGATCCCAACACACAACCTCTCTGAATCCTGCCCACAGCCTCACCACCATTGCTGTCTGGTACCGGCACTGCTTCCAGTTCACCAGGTTCAGCCCAGTGACAAGGGAGAGGACACAGCCCTACACCATGGCTCGCATTAGGCAGACTGACCACAAAGCCACCGCCTGGCAGGCCCCCAGGAAGCCCCTGGCCACCAAAGCTGCCGGCAAGAGGGTCCGGGCTACACGAGGGATCAAGAAGCCTCACCGCCACAGGCTTGGCACCCTGGCGCTGCACAAAACCAGGAGGTACCAGAAGTCCACGCAGCTGCTTCTGCACAAGCTGACCTTCCAGCGCCTGGTGCACGAGATTGCCCAGGCCATCAACCCAGACCTGCACTTCCAATGTGCGGCCACTGGCGATTTCAGGGAAACAGCGAGGCCTACCTGGTCCCCCTCTTTAAAGACATCAACCTATGTGTTATCCATGCCAGGTGTGTCACAATTATGCCCAGAGACATGCAGCTGGCCTGCCAACTCTGCAGAGAGGGTGCTGAGGAGCCCACGCTCCTGGGAAACGCTGCACTCTAGACGGCTTCGTTTCCATTTGGTTGTGTTTTTCAACGTCTCTGTGTTCATCATAGTTCTGATATTAGCAGTTCTCTTCATTTTTGGTTTTATGTCCCTCATGGGGTCCAAAAGCAGCCCTGAACATGATTAGGAGTAACAACACAGGCAGATATAAAGGGTATGAGTGTTTCTGTTTTCTTTTGTTTGTAAACTTTCCATCTACATTGAGGGTCTAATACATTCATGTCAACTGGGAATTTCTCACTGAACGCCTTTCAACAGTTCAAATCAAGAACAATTGTGAAAAAATTTGTTCATTAGTATTATTGAAAACCAAATAAATTTCTTATTGGTGGCAAATAGATAATGTCTCCTGCATTTGATCAAACAGCAGATGCGATCCACACTTTGTCTTTTCCTGTGTGTTTGTTTGCTATGAACATACATTACACCCTACTTTCTAAAATGTGAATAGAGTCTCTATACACAAGTCATTTCACATTATGGGAGGCAAGAACCAGTGTGGGTCTGTTTGTGGGTGGGAAAGGGAGAGAGGCACCTGTGAGAAGTCCGATGCAGTTCATCCCCAGAAGCTCAGCATCCTACAACGAGGTCATAGCCCTGGCCATGGCTGGAATGATACAGGTCTTGGTTAGGGAAGTGGTAGGAGAGGCCCTGCTTGTGTTTGAGATGTGGGGAGACATGCCCCACTGCAGCCCAAGCATTGGAGGGAGACCTTTCTCAGGGGATAGACAAGTGACCATTTCTCAAACACCTACTACAAAACAAAGTCATCTTCCTCTGGGCCCCAGTCTAGAAAGAAAGGCCTGATCTTAGAGGAAAAAGTACTGGTTCCAGTCTTTCTATGACAGAGCCCTCTGTAGGCTGGAGCTTCAGTAGCTCAGCCCATCCTCGACTTATCCATGACTTAACATCTTTCTTACATTTTACATTAGTCTCACCCAGATGAAGGCAGCAGCCTGATTAATAATGTCATCCAATCATATTTGTATCTCAGATGGGGCACAATGGCTTATTTCTATGATCAGAGAGCATTTTGGGAGACCGGGGTTGGTGGATCACTTGAACTCAGGAGTTCCAGACCAGCCTGGGCAACATGACAAAACTTCCCCTCCACAATTAAAATGGAAAAAAAAGAAAGCTAAATATGGTGGTTGGTGCCTGCTGTTTCAGCTACTCCAGAGACTGAGGTAGGAGGATCTCTTGAGCTCCAGAAATGGAGATTATAGTGAGCCGAGATGGAACCACTTCCCTCCTACCTGGCTGACAGTGAAATCCTGGCTCAAGAAAATAACAATCATTATCATCATGTTTGGGTCTCTGAGGTCCATGTATGAGCAGGCATTGTTCTAGGGCTTCCTAGCTGGAAGAACAAAGGTACATGGGCCTTGAGCATCCTTTGGGTGTGGAGCTGTCTTCAGAGAGAAGAAAGAAACCCTTTTAAGAGACTATGGTGGTTTCATACCGAATCCTTAAGTGGATATAACAGGATTTTTGCTCATATGTGATTTTAAGGAGACACAACAAAGTCCTCCCTTACAATACTCTATCCTGAAGGTGCTGGGCTTTCTAAGAGTACTGGAGTAGTTGCCCTTGGAAACATTTAGTACTTTTCCGTAACTTTTCCTGGGGAATCAAGCACCTCTTTCCCAGCTTGTAAAAATAAAAATGAAATTAAAAAACTATTCTTCTCTAAAATGACTCTTTTCACTTTCCTACCAAGACTCTTTCACGTCGAGGAGTGATGTTTGATGATGTCAGAATGGTAACACACTCTGGGAGCCACATGGAAAACTAAGAGAAGGACAGACCCCAGATACCCCGTCTCATCGGGGCACTCCTTTCCACACCTTCACCTCCAAGGAATGGCCCCAATGTAAACTAGGTTTATGGCTGAAATAACATGTTTATTTCTGTTTTGTGCTTCTCTAAAACAGAAATACGTATGATGACAATACATTTTCATACTAGATAATATTCAATTGTGGCTTGATTTTCCAAATTATTCTATAAGAACACAAAAATTAGAAATAAAATTCCCTCTCAGTGTAGGATTTGACCATTAAATATTTTGTGTAATTGAACATTATTTGTAATTATACTGACATGTAATTGATCCAATACCCTGAATATAAGATAAATGGTAACAAATGTATAACCTACTAGAAGAAAACAGGGGATGTCCTCATTGACAATGGTTAACCCAATGATTTTTGGAATATGTCCCAAAAGCAGAGACAGCAAGAGGGAAAATACATAAATGGATTGCATCCAAATGAAAAAACAAAAAATCTGCAGAGCCGACAAAACAATCAACACCATGAAGACACAGAATCATAAAGAGAGAAAATATTTGCAAACCCTACATTCAATAAGGAATTAACTATTTACTGTCCAAAATATACTAGGAACTCTAAGGACTCGAAACCAAGAAACAATACAATTTAAAAACTGGGCAAAGGAACTCAATAATAGACATTTCTGAAGAGAAGCCATGAAAGTGGTCACCAGGTATATATCCATATATACCTGCTGTTACTAGTATATATATATACTTAACATCACTAATCTCCAGAGAAATGCAGATAAAAACTGAAAGAAGATAACACCTTATGTTCATTAGAATGGCTATGATCAAAACATCAAAGGACAAAACTTGTCGATGAGGATGTGGAGGAAAGGGAGCCCTTGCATTCTTCCTCGCCATGTAAATTAGGAGAGCCATTACAGAAAACAGTATGGACCTTCCTCCACAAACTAAACAAATACAGCTACCATATGATGCAGCAAGCCCACACTGGGAGGTGTATATCAAAAGGAAATGAAATCCGTCTATTGAAGAGATATCTGCACTCCCACATTGATTGCAGCACTACTTACAAGACCTAAGATAGGGTATCCACCTAAATATCCAAAAGCAGATAACAGGAGGAGGAAAATCTGACATATATACACAAGGGAATACTATACAGCCTTAAAGAAGAAGGAAATCTTGTCATTTGTGACACATGGGTACACCTGGAGAACATCATGCTAAGTGAAATAAGTCAGGCATAGGTAGGAACACAAATACCACATAATCTCAATGCTATGTAGAATGTCACAAAGGTAGTCTGATGGATGTAAAAGAGAAGAAAGGTGGTTATTTGGTGCTGTGGTGACAGGCGGTGGGGAATTTGAGAAGACATTGGTCAAAATACACAACATTTCAGTTACATAGGGGGAATAAGTTCAAGGATTATTGTATAACATGATGACTACAGTTAACAATATATCGTATTTTTGAAAAATCCCATTAGCATGGATGTGCAGTGTTCTGACCACAGTAATATATATGTGAGGTAATGAATGTCAATTACCTAGATTTAGACATTAGACAATGTGTACATACTTTAAAACAGCACTTTGTACATAAGAAATATATACGACGAGATGTATCCACACTTTAAATATGAATACACAAGTCAATAGTTGAGTGGTTGCAAGGGACTGAGAGTGAAGGAGAAGTGCAGAGACTGGACAGAGTACGATTGCATGGAAGTGAAACTAGTCCATAGAATACAATAATGGTGCATACATGTAATTATGCCTTTGCTTGAATCCATGGAATATACAACACTGAAGTGAATCCTAAGAAGAGCGATGGAGTTGCAGTCACAGTGATGTGTCCATGTAGGTTGAAAGGTTGTAGACAACGTACCACTCTGGGGCAGAAAGTTCATAGTGAAGGGGGCTATGCATATGTGTGGTGAGAGGATATTGGGGACCTATGTTCCCTCTGCCCAATTTTGGCATGAAACTAAAGGTTTGTTACAAAATGATCTCTATTTTTAAAGAGAAATGTGAACTTATTTTGTGAGTATTGATTATCCTGGAAATTCCTGTTCTGTGTGTGGTATATGCATTGCAGGCATGGGCATTAAATTTATACTATAATTTGTCAGAGAAGCCTGTGCACCGTGTATTGAAATAGGGGCCTTTGGTTGGTGTGTTGTTTATTTGTTTGTTTCTTTTCTTTACTCTGCTTTGCTTTTACTCATGAAGCCAGTAGTATGAAGGTAGCTGCTGAGTCCTCGGTTCAGCAACTCAGTGAACTCAGGGCTGGCTTCGCGGGGCTTCATGGCATTTCCAAAGCAGGCAGTGGAAAGAAGGCTCACCCCCTCCATCAAGGTAAAAAAAGACCCGGGGAGGGCTTCAGTGACAGACACATATGACCATTAGATCAAAAACCTCAGCTTCCCCTGAAGGCTACGCGCAGATTTCCATGAATGTCACTTTGGGAGAGAAAAATGCTCCCAGAGCATCCCTGGTAGCGGAGTGACCATTTCGGTTTGCATCTTCTCCTGCTGGTAAGTCGGGTGGGTTGGAAGGGGCTCAGTGTGTGGGAGCATCTTGTACATGGATTTCAACTCACAGGCTCTCTGAATCCTGTCCACAGCCCCAATGCCCTTTCTCTCTGACTCCAGCGCCGCCTGCAGTGGGCCAGGCTCAGCCCAAGGAGAGGGGAGAGGCTACTGCCCGCCCCCATGGGGCCCATCAAACAGACCGCCTGCAAAGCCACCACCTGGCAGGCCCCCAGGAAGCCCCAGGCCACAAAAGCTATCGGCTAAAGGGCGCCCTCTAGAGGATGGATCAAGAAGTCTCACAGCTGCAGACCTGGCCCCATGGCGCTGAGTGAAATCAGAAAGTACCACAAGTCCACTCAGCTGCTCGCTCCAGCACAAGCTAACCCTCCAGCGCCTGGTGCGCGAGATCCCCCGGACCATCAGCCGGGACCTGGGCTTCCAGAGCGTGGCCGTTGGTGCTTTCAGGGGACCAATGAGGCCTACCTGGTGCGCCTCTTTGAAGACACCAACCTGTATGTCATCCATGCCAGAAGCGTCCCAATTATGCCAAGAGACGTGCAGCTGGCCCACAGCCTCCGTGGAGAGGGTGCTGAAGAGCCCTCCTGGGAAATCTTGCATTGTAAATGGTTTCCTTTGCGTTCTGTTGTGTTTTTCCTCTTCTCTCTGTTAATGATAGATATGATGTTAGAAGTTGTGTTCAGTATCAGTATCATTTCCTGCACGGGGTCTAAAAGTAGCTAAGCATACGATGGAGAACAGAAACCGAAGCAGAAATCACAGGTAGTGACTGTTTTTCTATTTTCTTTTAATTGTAAATTTTCAATCTACATTGAGGAGTTAATGCATTCATGTCAAGTGGAAATGTCTGAGTGAACACGTTTCACTAGTTCAAATCAAGAACTATTGTGAAAAAACTGGTTCCTTAATTTTATTAAAAACCAAAGAAACTTATTGGCGTCAAACCGATAATGTCTCCTGTGATTGATCAAACAGTAGAGGAGATCCACACTTTGGCTTTCTCCATATACAGTTCCATGTTTGCAATGTTCCCTGTCACCTTGGCTGTTCCTCCTAGTTTGCGATGAACATACATTGATCTCTACTTTCTACAACATGAATAGACTCCGTATGAATACACTCTGTATCCACAAGTCACTTCACATTAGGGTTGGCAGAATTACCAGTGTGGGTGTGTTTGTGGTGGGAAAGGGAGAGAGGCACCCTGTAGAAGTCGGATGCATTCCGTCAGGTGCAGGTCAGTGTCCTAGAACCAGGTTACTGCCGTGCACATGGCTGTAATGACCCAGAACTTTGTCGGGGAGGTGGTAGGAGAAGCCCTGGCCATGTGTGAGATGTGGGAAAATGCCCCTGTTACACCCCAGGCACTGGAAAAAGGCCTTTCACACGGGACAACCCAGGTCCCGCTTCCCCAACATCCAGTACAAAAATAAACTAGAAAAATCATCTTCCTCTGGGAAGATATTGGTCTCACCCAGATGAAGGCAGCAGCCGGTTTCATAATCCCTTTCAATCATGTTTATATCTCAGACCAGGCACAATGACTCATTTCTGTAAAACCAACATTTTGGGTGGCCAAGGGCGGCAGATCGATTGAGCTCAGGAGTTCCTGTCCAGGCCAGGAATCTTGGCAAAACCTCCTCTCCAAAAAAAAAAAAAAAAAAAAAAAAAAAAAAAAAATTAGCTGGGTACGGTTGCTGGTGTCTATGGTTTCACCTACTCGGAGGCTGAGGTAGAAGGACTGATTGAGCTCTGGAGGTGGAAGTTAAAGGGAGCTAAATTGACATCACTGCCCTTCCACTTGGCCAACAGAGTAAGACTCTGTCTCAAAAAACTAACAATCATTGTCATTATATTTGGTTCTCTGAGGTCCATGCATGAGTGGGTGCTTTTCTGGGTCTTCCTAGTTGGAGGAAGAAAGGGGCATGGGCCTTGGGCATCCTGTGGATGGGGAGCTGTTTTCAGAGAGAAAAAAGACATCCTTTTAAGAGACTATGGTGGATTCACACTGAATCCTGAAGTTGCTATGACTTTGGATGTTTTTGCTCAAATGTGATTTTAAAGAGATAAAACAAACAGTAAGTCTTCCCTGACAATACTCAATCCAGAAGGTCCCGGGCTTTCTAAGAGCACTGGAATAGTTACCTTGTAAACATTTAATACTTTTCCATAATTTTCCTGGGAAATCAACCAACTGTTTTTCAGCTTGCAAAAATAAAAATGAAATTAAAAATTAGTTTTTC